>NW_027311848.1:0-21984 GCF_918797505.1 Bemisia tabaci
CTGTTCGATTCAAAACGTAAACAAGCATGATATTCGTTGGAGTCGTCAATCTTCTGTATTAAATTGCGATTAAAGCGTTCCGCGTTCAGTTTATATTTTACGAAAATCTGTGAACTTACTGCTTACTTCTATAGTTCGTGTTCTCCCGTAATTTCAAAAGAATATCTCAAGTGTTCGGACGAGATATGTTTATTCAGTGTGAACATTCGCTACCGTTTCATGTGTGAGTGTGTGTCTCTCTAAAGGATAATTCTGTCTACTTGCACATACCTATGGGATATTCCTTTCCTCTGTCGTTCATTTGGAACCGGTCAGTTGATTTTTACCTCTCATCTTTTAAGAAATCTTCTTTTCCTGAAAGTATTGTCCAGTTATCATTCGCTAAGCCGTTTTCTCCTCTCTCAGTTTTGAGGTTAGGTTGACCCAACCCTACCGAATGCGAATTAGAGTAGCGGAATTAGTTCCCAGCACTAATAGTGGTTAGTGTACAGAAACCAAAAATCATGTGTGTCCAAATCACACAATATGAGTTAGTGTATAGAAACCATTTTTAGTCATCTGACGCTAACTCATTTTTTTCAGTGTAAAGGGTATATCTTAACTTCCACGTGAACCCTGATTTACATACAAACCCATGCTCTCTGGGGCTCATCCAGAAATCGAGATACGCCCTTACGTCAGAGGAGCGACGGATTGTGGAGCATCTAGACCCGTGACTTCAGTCGCGGGCTTTTCGCTATTACTGAGTGATAGTTGCTTGAAGCAGTTCGAGTATTTCATTGGTTTCGGTACATTTTACATATTCTCAGAAATGAACATTCCACCAAAGGTAATTCGACAACTGTCGAATTCTCAAAGAGTCTTTTCCCCGAACAGAGCAGCAAGATCACCATGTTACGCGATAAAATGTGGATGTTTTACATAGGGTAAAGTGAGAAAAATGTTGATTTTTCAGTATTATTTGGCAAAAAAGGACGACGGTGTCCTTTCTACTATGCCAAAGCTCTGAGACGAGAACTGCCTTCCCGGCTCCGGGCAACACCATCGAGAGACTGAGACGATGCGTGTTTACCTACCGGGAATTGCATACCTTGCAGGCGAGATGACACAGCTACAGCGGATATATCGCCGCCTTTTGACGTATACACGTATCCCAGTTTCCACGTGAGCTCCCATCTCCTTATAACCCTATGCTTTCCAAGGTTCATGCGGGAATCGAGATACGCGTTTACACCAGAGGAGATCCCTCCATCCTCTCGCGACATCCCTGGAGTCTCCGACTCCCGTTTCCTAGCGCTTTCAAAGGGCTTTCGCTTTCAACCCCCGTTCATCAGCGCTGCTATGCTAAGGAAAAACGCCGTATGAGCCATCAGACATTGCCAAGTTTCCTTCGATAAAAACCGAGATAACTGGAAAATTTATGAATATTTTTTTCCAAAATTTTTAGAGGGTTCTATACGCAGTTCAATCTAAAATGTCTGAAAATTTCAAAGAAAAATGTGCATGAATGTCATCAAAATTACATATTTTATCAAGGGAAATTTGGCAACACTTAGATGTGCATACGGCTTTCTTCCTTAGCACGACGAAGCACTCCTCGTTAGTGTGACTAACGAAGATGTAAACTTTGCGACACACAACGTTAATGTATTACTGTTACGAATCCAAGCCTGGTTCCAGCCGTATATCTGTGCTGCCCTGGGAAGAGTTTCGTTCGGATTAAAATGAACCTCTGGTGAATATTCTGCCGCGAACAAAGGGTGTCATAGGCTTGGTGGCGAAAAATCCCTTGACTTTTCTAGATTTTCCCCTGCCAAAATGACCGAAGTTCTCGGAAATCTCACATTGAAAATTTGCTTGCACAGGACAGAATATCGATGACACAAGTGCAAAACCAAGTATCCGCATTGCGTCCTTTCGAAATTCCTGCTCTTAATTTATTTATTCGACAAGAAACTAGCCAACTCAACAGCTTGAAAGTTTCATGGAAAATTCTGTTAACAGAGAGGAAAATTCTGGGAAGTTTCCAAGAAATAACGTTGACTAGTTTGCCGAAGAAAAAATGAAGTTCGGCAGGAGGTCTGCAGTGTCGTGGACGGAGATACATGGTTTCGAACTTTGTCCATCGATATGAAGAAATGGCACAGTAATTTCAGTGCAAAATACGGGAAGATGTGAACCGATTTTCTTTACGTAGTTCTTTCGTTTCTTCTAGCGTGGGAAAAGAGAGCCAAAAATCGACAAAATTACATATCCTACAAAAAACACAGACGACTTTTCTTCGCAGAGTAGAAAGAAATTTGCCCGGAGGGATTCCTCATGCGAATGAGAGGTAAATGCCTTAAAGCTCAGCATTTACAGTGTTTCCTCTGAATTAATCGATTTTCGAGATTAAATAACTGCAACAGCGTCTGTTGCAAAATTTGATAACGTGTCAATTCTCTCCATGCATTCGATAAAATATAACTCGCTGAGACCATCGGAAGTGAGTTACAAATGGACTGCATTTTGCAATATGGAACTATAAACTCTAGCCCGGTTTAAAAACAACGTATGTGCCATTAGTGTGCACTATGCACATAAGTGTTTTTTCAGATGAGCCAGAATTTATAGGTCCAAATTGCAAAATGTAGTCGAAATGAACGTAGTTATGCCAAAAGGAACTATGTCTCACGCAAGCCCTATGCATACATAGTTCTTTTAAGCATCAATACGTCCAAATAAAGTACGCAATAGAGGAAACGAGACAAAGGCAAGTCAAAACGGAACTAAACCCGACAAACATGCATTTTCGACAACATTCATACGTACTTTCCTCGAAATTTTCAAATATTTTAGATTAAATTACGTACAAAATTTTCTAAAAATTTAAGAAAATAATATTCACAATTTTCCAAATAAATTCGATGTTTATCTGAAGAAACTTGGCGACGTCTGAAGGCTCGTACGGCGTTCTTTCTTAACACGGCAGAATGATAATGTCCATACAAAATAATGGGTTTCAACTTTTATCCACGTCGATGCGTTGGTTCGCTCCGTTGCGGAAAAATACCGGTTATTCCATTATCGCCGCTTTTGGGAAGGTTCTCGTTGAAATGGAACTCGGCAGTATCTACAGAAGACTTGTGGAAAACGGAGATTGTTTCATTAATTTTGGAGGCGGGAGAAGAATAAGAAGAAAGAATCGTGAAAACAGATATCCACCTGAAGCAACGCACAATATGATTGATGCTCACAAGAAAGAGTGAAACTTTTTCAGAGCGTTTCCTATCTTCGAATCATCCTTGCCCTCCTTCCCGGATATCATTCCTCGGACTCATACCTCCTTCGACGCCGCCGGTTGAAGAAGTTTAAGTTTTTATTGCCGTCATTAATTCCTCCTAATTCGACGGAGAGGAATGGAGAGTTTCTACACAGTTATAATTACGGCGAAGATTAAATGAAACTTTGTTTTTGTGCGCGAATCATCATTCAGACTCCGCAATTACTCGCTCAAGATTGTGCATTGCTCGCTCCTTTAAAAGATGCGTCTCCAAATTCTAAACTTTAATTCAGAAAGCAAAAACCTGCGATCAGTAGGAGTGCTAGTGATTTTATCTTAATATATCCCCGCAACGATGACGGGAAAACACCTAAAGAATGAAATGTCGGTTGAATACCTATGGTGAGTAATAGGCTAACTTTGATCGATGTTATTGTATTAATTAGAGATTATTAATTACGATTTTCTTTGATGAAAGAATGACCCATATGTTGCCTGTAACTTCAATCCATTTGAATACGTCTTTCTTTTTGATAAATATTCTAACAATGACAGAAACCGAAGAGCTTAGACGAATTTATACAATAAAATCTTTTATTTATGTTGGTTTTGCCTTATTTATGTTACCTAGCGTAGGCTGGCTACCACTGAGCCTTTGTTCTCAAAAGGTGCAACTACTAAAATTTAGAACTTCAAAAATATAAAAAAAACAAGCAGTGAACTCCAACACAATGTGTTGATAAGGCGCGTCATTAACTCGCACATATCAACCCCTTTAGTTTTCATTTACAGAGATTTCAAAAAAGGCAAGCAGCACAACAGGAGAATTCACGATCCAACACTGCAAGGTCAACGACGCACCTTGACGAGACCGTGTATTGTGAATCTAGAAAGCTATTCGAACAAATTTAAGTTTTTTGATCCGCCTCAAGCAAAATCTTATCAGATTCTTGAGGAAAAGTGCTACGGAAAAATTTAAGCGAAGAAAGGAAAAATTCTGTCGAATTCCTAGAAGATAAAGTCGATTTAAAGGTATTTTGGGGCTAAAATACCCAAATCACCGGTATTATAAATCCCGTTATATTATTGAAAAGAAATTGACTCGATATAAATGCAATTGTATTAAATATGTCTTGATTTTGTTATTTTAAACGTCTTTTCATGCAAAGAAGCTCAACCATGTCCATGCTTTATTCATTCATGAATTGAAAGTAAGCAATCCACATCCCGAAAATCTACCGATTTGCCGTAAAAAATCGCAGAAACTTGATATACCAGGTCGATGTACCCACTCTTTGAATTTACCAATCAATTTAGTGAGTGCACGTAGGTATGTGAAAGTCAAAATGCTATAGTCATTTTGGGTGCATTCATTTTTCATGAAACAATTGTAAGTAATTTCAATCCCGAAAAACCATAAATTTTCCGTATAAAATCGAAAAAATCAAAATATGTCGACTCCCTGACGTGAAAATTGAATTCTACGTGTGAAAATACTTATGTATCGATATGCTGAACAGAATGCCCGCCTCTCCTCGTAATGTACAAACCGTTCCTATACTCATCTTAAAATTGTTCTCAGAGCTTTGTGTTATTATCAGCTTCCATTTAAACCCCGGTTTGATGGCCGAATCGGCTGCCCAAAAAGCAAGCCATTTTTGAAGGGCTCTATGAGAAATTCGTGATATTATCAGCTCTCAGGAAATCACCTCATGGGTAAAATTGCTGATATAAATCGAGTGCTTAAAATAATCGTATTCAAGAAACTAAGGCATTAAACTATGGAGTCAATTTCGTTTTAATAATATAACGGGATTTACTTGTCTTCAGGTCAAAACTCATACAAGGAAGCCCCTTGCAAGAGGCTAATTTTTTGTAATTTCACTCAATTTTTTCTCCTTTTTATAATTGAATTGCTTGTCACATTCTGAGGTCAATCATATTAAATTGTAATTTATACATTCCCCCCCCCCTTCATTTTATTTTTTGTTTGGAGAAGTTTTGTTGATTTCTTCGGATTTCGAATACTGTAACTTCTCTTCTATTTGGCCGATTTTTATGAATGAGACCTCTTTTAATTCGTGTTTTAACGGAGAGTAAGGAAAAAATTGCTAAAAACTCGCGAAACAATTTTTTTTGAAAATTGGACGAATCCTAGCGTGACGGTGAAATGGTTAATGAAGCGTAAGTAATTGGGCGAGGGGCTGAGGATCCCGGCATCGCTTGGCAACCGTCATTAGCTATTGTTCGTCGAGACGCCGACGCAGTGAGCAGGAGCGTGGGAAAGAGAGGGGTAAGTGGATTCCTGTATGAGCCACGTTTAGCTAATGGTCTAATGAGTCTCGAGGCTCATCACAGATTGCACTTACACAGATTGCACTATCAGAGCACGGGTACCAACTTTTGGAAATTATAACCGAGGTTACAGATCTGTCAAAGCAACGTTTTGAACAAAACGGAGGAGTTAAATTCTCATTTCGAGAGTGCCGACCTGCTCAGCCATCCTCGAATCAATTCGCTTGATTCTGCTTATATATGCATATTTTAAATCAGCGCGTCGCATTCTTAGGCTTTTTTTGAAAAAACCAAGTAACGTAGACTCTTGGTATTCACTGCACATAAACTAATGAGCCCCAGAATGAGAAACAACTTTAAATCATAATTATTGATGGATAAATAAACTTTTTACACGCTTTGGAAAATCTCAGAAGTTCGCGGTAGTCACTTTTCGGTAAGGAACTAAGGGACTCGGTTATTGTATCGAGCAGGGTTCGAAACGATCGCAAAGGCGGTATACTACGTATACGCGCCAACATTGTACGGCAATATCTCAATCAAAAAGACAGAAGACAAACAGAACCAACGCAACATGGAAATAGAGCGAGGGAAACGATACGCGTTGTTGACGGCGCAGAGATACAACTATTCGTACTTGATGGATGTCCGCGTTGTATCTGCAAAATTGAAGGCGCGATGAGGCTAGGCGCACGCTCTCGATACTCCGCTCTGTGCTGCCAATGAAATGTCGCATACAATCAGATTCGGGGAAAAAGTTAGAAGAAAAGCATCTAAGGTAGGGTTGCAATTTTTCAGGAATTTCAGAAAAATATGTAACATACGAGACCTTTCAAAATAGTTATAATTCCATTATCAACCGGAAAAAAAATGTAAAAAAAAATGAGTCGTCGATTCGCTGATATTGCGAGACCGAGACTGATTACAAGGTAAACAGACTCAGCCCTGTGCAGCAAAATCAAAGCACGTAGAAACAAAGATTACTAGGGTTGGAAATTTAATGGAATTGTAACTATTTTGAAACGTTCCGGATTTTTCTTTTGATTCGTACCCCCTTTTGCAGCCTTTCGCCGCAGATTAAGTTATTATTTTATAATATGTTTTTGGCTGATTAAGTTGTTCTTTATTTTACCGACAAAGTTATGCGTCTGTGCACAATGGACCCATCGAACTGCGATAAACCGTATGACGTAGCCACTAAATCGGCGTAATCAAAATTTGAATACGGAACGAATTACGTCATTACCGGGAGCTCGGCGTCGAAACGCCGCGAATACATGAATCTTTAATTTAGATCTGATTAGAGGATCGGGAAAGAAGCGCCACTTGTCCAGCTGAGCGCGCGCGGCGGGGCTGCCGGGTGACCGGGCCCGGATTACCTGGATAATATCTCACGCGTGCCAACTTAACGCGAATACGGAATACAAAATACAGCAATGCAGAGATGCGGGATTCGGTATTAGAGTGCCGAGCGCGCCCCTCGCCCTCCCTGTCGCCGTGCAGTGCCCGCGGTTGCTCAATTAGTCAAGCTACCGCTAATCACGCCCGGATATGTTGCCAACCAGCCACCGATATTCCCTCACGTGAATCACGCACATCATCGCACGATACCATACGATACGCTCAAATCCCGCTTTTCAGGCCCTTACGGACTGATTGCTGGAACTGATAGCCAAAGCGATAGACAAAGAAGACAAAAAAGATATGGAGGGATCCTATTGGTGGAACTGGGTGGTTGCAATGGACAAATTACGTCGACCCACGAGGAACCCGATAGTTTACCCCCTTAGTCTATAAGAACTACCCATTTCAACCTATAGGATCGCTCTATACTCCTTATGTCTTCATTATGTATAGCTTTGTCTATCAATTTCAAAAATTGGTCCGCTGCGGACCGATTGATGGAGTTGATAGGCAAAACGTTCGACAAAGAAGACAAAAGGATATGGAGGGATTCTATTGGTTGAAATGGGTGGTTCCTACAGACTAAGAGAGAAATGATGAACTAACTAGAGGGTCTCTCGTGGGTTGCCGTTAGTTAGTCTATTACCTACCTCCTTTGTCCATTACAAACACCTGCTTCCACCGACAGGACCCCTTCGTATAGTTTTGTCTATAACTTTGTCTACAATTATAACAATCAGTTCGCTGGGTTGAATTAGTCAAACCTACAGTCTAACCTTAACACTGAAGAGTATGGACACGTCGAGACACGGAGCTTTTAGGGTCCGAAACGGCAGCCAACTTTCCTACACGAACTCCGCAAAAATGCCGCTACCAATAATATAATGCTCTTCAAATTACATTGTAATGTCAAACCCAGATGACCAAGAATGTTCATAAATGAGCGTCTTTCCGTAATCTACATTTTTCCTATTGGAAAAGAAAAAACTTATCGACCAGTTATTGTTTGGCTATCTGTTTGGTTGATGGAAGACAATACAATTAAGGAGATGCCAAAAATAAATATTTCATCCGTAAAGGAGTGTTGCACCAGTGGCGTGGCGTGCTTTGCGATATATCGATTGTTTTGGCGTTTAAACCTATGAAAAAGGATCGATAAACAAGGTGTTCGCAGCGAACACCTTAATAATCGATTCTTTACCATAGGTTCAAATGGCAGAACAATCGATACATCGCAATTCACGCCACGCCACTGTGTTGCACGTGAGTACGGAGGCCAATGAAAACATGAGGCCATTTTCGGACATTGCGACAAAAAACGTTGTCTTTTAGCGTAAGGGCATCTCTATTACCGCATTAGCTGCAGAAAGCATAGAGTTATGCGGAAAAGAGAGTTCACGTGAAAGGAGGTGCGAGTAAACGTGGTAAAGTTCGGCCATCGGAACTTTAGGGCATTTTTTTGTGGTTTTTTTCAATTTTTTTTATTATTATTTGTTTCATTGTGTTCTCTTTTCAGAAGTATGAGCAAAATATGAGAGAGAAATATTCATATGCAATATTGCGGTTTGTATAAAAACAAAAAATACAGTTTTTTTCGATGCCACTAGGCCACTACTGAGAGTTCGCAATATCACTACAGGGAGGAACTCGGCACACGCGGTCGAGTCCCTTCTTCGGCACGGAACGACTACATTACTCGCCGGCAGCGGAAATTTAATTACTGGTCATTGAAGCTGTGTTAATCTGAGAAAGAGTGAATCCCCGCTCGCGGCTGTGGTTTTATAGTTGCGTCCAATATTTTAGCGCACTAAGTGCCCACCGCGGTTAGCACGGAACGGCGAAATGAATTTAAATTCGCCCGCGAATTTATTAGTTTGTTCTTTGAGCTTCGCTTCTCGGCAATATGTACTACCTCCCCCCCCCTCCCCCCCCGGCGTCCCAGCCGCTATTTAACTTGAGACACAGCCATTCTTGACTTATATTGTTGTTTTATTTTCGGCGTTATTCCTGCAGTCTAGCACATCTCGCACTAAGTGAAACCCACTGGGGATATATTGCACGTGTGCGATGTAGATGTAAACTACTGAGACATGGATATCCTTTCCAGTGTTTTAAAATTTCCGTTCCTTCATCGTTTTTTCGAATGTATATTACTGGAATTTGTGAGAGAAATTTTCAGAGTATGCTCTTGAGATGGAGTCCACGCCAAGTAAGTTGTCGCACTTCGGAACTACGACAGAGGATCGTCTGACGTCACTTTTACATGTAAAGTAGATGCAAGACGCAAGATGGCGGATCTTCTGTCGCAGTATAAAGTGAGTAAACTTATTCGGCGTGAACTCTACCGATGACTGAGAAACAAAACCGACTAACTGATGATTTCGGTGGAAATACGTTAGCGGCTTTGAGGCATTTTACATTATAAAATACACAAACTGACGTTAGGCTTTAGTTTCTTCCAATCCTTCATAGGAGTGCTGTAATGACACTGTAATGTATTAAAAATTGAAAACCTAACCTTAAAATTACACGAATGGCGAAGTTTCCTCTTCGTCCTATAGAATCCTTAGTTTTTAGATAGGCGGGATCGTTCCTTGGCTTTCGATAATCAGCTTAAGAGGGGGAGGGGGGGGTAATGAAATGTCTCGCAGGGTCTCTCAAAACAAGGGGTGTGAGGCCCAAATAAATTCATTAAAAAAAATTCGAAAAAATTTATTTTTTCAGCAATTTTTCTGATTTTGTGTTATTTTCCGAAAACATCAGGCGGCCAGTGGTCAAGCTGTAGGTTTACGTTATTCAAAAGGGGGACATGTTTTCAGCAATTCTCCTGATTTTCTGCGTTACTTTTCGGAAAAGTTTGGAGTGTTAAGTGGTAAGTAAGTAAAAGTTGGTGAGTGGTCAAGCTGTAAGCGTGCATGATTCAATAGAGGGGAGAGGTTGGCTTTGGGGTGGCTTACAGAAGGGACCAAAAATTCGGCCAAAATGCCTTACGTGGCGCTCGAACAGCCTCGCTGCGGCGAGATCAATAAACTTGAGAATGATGTTCTAACCGAGTAAAGTAAAGTGAAGGCCGGCCAACACTCTCCGATACCCTATTTCCTCTCCGAAGTTTACCTAGCAAGGGGAAAATCTAAACAGATCGAACGGAGCATTTGAGATGCGGGGATGAGAGCGTGAGGCGACTTGATTATGAGCGAGGCGGGGGCCGCCGATTTTAAGGGGACCGCGAGTCCCTTTTCAATGAGAGTCGAGGGCCCAACACTCCCTCCGCATCAAAACTCGAGCTTTATCTTATTAAAGCCCCGGCGAGAGCGGACCAAGGAAATTTCAGAGATTTTCACCCGGGAGATTCCGTTGAAGAATCAGTGGCGTGGCGTGCTTTGCGATACATCGATTGATCGGCCATTTAAACCTATGGAAAAGTATCGATATACAGGGTGTTCGCAGCGAACACCTTAATAATCGATTATTTAACACAGCCTCAAATGGGGAAATATCGATAGATCGCAAAGCACGCCACGCCACTGTGAAGAATATCACTGCAAATACCCTTTCTTTCCCGTAACGGAGACATGATAATTAGGAAAATTCTCCGAAAGAGGACACTGAATAACGAAGCTGGATAATTTTAAAACTTTTCTTTTTTATTATGTAATGTACAGGCATTTTTAAACGGGGAAAAAACACTAAAAAATGGTCCGAGCTGAAACAAAGTGGAGAAATGGTGCTGCGTCCACACCATTTCGCGGAGAAAACAAAGGCAAGAAATTCCAAAAAATCTTCATTCAGAGTAAAAAAGGTTTTTTTTTTGCTCTGATGAGTACCAGTACAAGACTGGGGAGGGGGTAGAGTGTTCAGCTCGGGCATTTTTAAACAAGGTGGTAAAATGGTGCTGGGTCCAAACCATTTGTTGGGCAAAACAAAGCCGAAAATTTCCCTTAGAGTAAAAAATGTTGAGCTGAGTTCCAGTGCAAGACTGAGGGGGGCCAGTGTTCACCTCAGGCAATATGCATTGGAATATTATGTTGTGGTCACGCCGAGAGACGTTTGGAATTTTTAAAATCCTACGATACGAAAAGTCCGATCATATATGAACCGTATAAGAACGATGTTTTATAAACGCCTAACTATTCGGTCCATGTAACTAAGCTCTCAATACTCTCAAGTCTTAAAGCTAGACTGAGTGGCTCAGCAGCCACTCAGCTGGACTCTTATATCATACTGGACTCTTGTTCAGCACAAGAGTCCAGTAAACGAAGGGATGTACGTGGAACAAATTCGTAACAAGCTGATTTTTTTACTACTGATTAAACTCACTGAGAGGAGTATTCTCCTATAAGTCCCCATGCCTACCCTCAAAGGGATTTTCGCCAGCCCCCTTAAAGTTGAAAAATGGCCCCTTAAAGTTGAAAAAGACCCCCTCAAAGTCGGAACATTCCCCCTTTTCATTAAGTCCCTAACAGAAAAAACAGACACTAACATGACCAGCGGGGTGATAATTGAAATTGATAGACAAAGTAATAGACAAAGGAGACAAAAGAGATATCGAGGGATCCTATTGGTGGAAGAGGGTGGTTGCAATGGACAAAGGACTAGGTGATAGACTAACTGACGGCAACCCACGAGAGACCCGATAGTTAGTCCATCATTTTCTCCCTCAGTCTATAGGAACCACCCATTTCAACCAATAGGATTGCTTTATACTCCTCATGTCCTCTTTGTCTATTGCTTTGTCATCAATTTCAATAATCGGCCCGCTGGACACAACGGATACGGAGGAGAGGAGCAAAGACGAATGTTTGAGTTTTGCTCCATCGACGCCAGAAAAATGAAGACGAGTCCGGAGCCAAGTTTGCGCGTCGGGATTGAAATCGAAAACGAGGAATGGACGAAACTATTTTCGATTTCTGATGCTTGGCTTATTAATCGACTCTTTAGTCTTGTCAGGAATAGGCGGAGGGGCGGGGCGGGGGGAGGGGAGGGGGGCTGCTGGGCGTAAGAAAAGTCATCCTTGTTGCCAGATAATAATTTGCATCCGATCCGAAATCCCTCGGAATATTGCCGTAATTTCACCACGGAGGGAGAAAATTCGATTCGCACGTCATCCAAAGTTATGGATTTGAGTGCAACCGGACTTTTCGGTATGGAAACAAATCGTCGACTAAGATGATGAAAATTTTTGGCAGTCGTACTAACATTAAGAGGATTTGAGTGCAACCGGACTTCTCGGTATGGAAACAAATCGTCGGGTAAGATGACGGAAATTTTTGGCAGTCGTACTAACATCAAGAGTCGGATATTTCCACTGTCAGAACCGGAAACTTTAGGGTCCGTGATTCATTGAAATTTGGTTGTTGCAATCTAAGTTTTCTTTTCTACCGTAAGCTACTTTAACTACTTTTTTTTTTACTCGCTTTTCCTTATTGGCCCGAATAAAGGCCCCGTCGTGAATATATCATGGCTCTCCTGCAGGAGAGAGGGTAAAATCCCTCAAGGGAATCCTCCAAAAAGTTCAAAGAAAAAGGAAAAGCATTGTTGACGATGCTTCAAAGCCTTAAAGTGTGAAACAGATCATCAATTTTTTCGATATAATACGACAGTGCAGGTAATACTAAACATACTGAAGAATCGGAGAGGGTGAGTGGCGGGTGTTCGGTAAACGGTCAAAAGTACTGCTACATAAAACTATTATAAAGCTTAGGATTTCTTCTTGCCTATCCGGTCGAGTGAAGGCGGAATACGTTCTCTTGCTCACTTTAAAACGTCTTTCATGGAATTGTTCGCCTTCAATTGATAGAATAGGCAGAAAAACATACTAGGCGTCGATAAAGTTGCACTCTTGGAATCTCGTCTTCCCCCGTTCGAACCTGCATTAATCACCACCGTAAAACACATGAGAGGTCCTAGGAAAAGCAACGACTACGAATATGGTTTTTAGGCTGAGGGTTTAATTCTTAGTCATTCCTTTAAAAAAAAATCCTTACTTTAAGAGGCCCCATTTTTTTTGCATTTTGATTTATAGGGAGGTTCAAGGAGATCCTTAACATAGCATCATCAAAAAGACAGTTTTTGCTGATCTCAAGTAAAATTCAGCCAAATAATTCTGAAAATTAGTCCTTGAAAGGGGTTACAATGATTTAACATTACAAAAAATACAAAATACGAAGAAAATATATTGCGACTTTCGTAAATTTTAAGGTAGGTGCGCGGCGCGCACCTACCTTATAGTTTGTCAAAATCGTAGAATTTTGTTTTCCGTATTTTGTACTTTATGTAGAGACAAATCATTGTGATCCCTTTCGAGGACCAATTTTCAGAAATATATGGCTAAATTTTACTTGAGATTGGCAAAAACTGTCCTCTTGATGGTGCTATGTTAAGAATCTCCTTGAACGTCCCCATAAATCAAAATGCAAACAAAATGGGGCCTCCTAAAGGAAGGAGTTTTTTAAAGAATGACTATGAAAACGATTTCAGGCCGAATATTTCGGGCCGTTGAAATCTGGCGCCGCCCCGCGGGCGACTGGCGAGGTGCGCCGTGTGCGCTGCGGCGCGGCTGGCTGGCTGGAGCCCAATTGCGGGTTAATTGTATTGGGCTTAGTTGCAGTCTGTGCATCGAGAAATAAATAAAATCCGAATTCATAATTTCGCCTGGCTGATACGCACTCGCACTCCCGTCGTGATTCTAACCCCCCCCTTCCTTGCGGGAAGGGAAAGGGGGCAGGTTCCCGTGTAACGGCGACAGGTCGCTCACTTTCGCTGCCTGCGTTTGCGGGCGCCCGGCCCGGTGAAAACCGGCGGTTCCCTCCGCGATGCGCCCTGCCGCGGCCGGGTCGGGCTGCGGTGGACGGGCGTCCTCCTCTACGTCACAGTTGCCAGACTGACGTCACGGAGAGGGGCATGATACACTCTTAATCTGCCACACACAATCATGTTTGATAATGGGACAATAGGATTTGTGTTGTTGAAAAACTAACCTAACCAAACGCCTAAACAGCCTAGCCAAACCCAGGATCGCAATTTTTCATGAAAGGAAAAAAACTTGAAATTTCAAGTGAATATTTCGTGAAATTTCGGATAAATATGAAAAATATTTTTCGAAATTAAATGCAAAATTAAATTTAATGGGATAGGTTTTTGCTTTTAGATGTTTTTTTGGTGCGTGCTGCATACCCAGCCCCTGAAAATATGTTTCATACGTTTCATATTTTTCACAACTGAGTGAAATTTCATGGAATTTTTCACGGAAATTTTCAATATTTCATATTTTTCATTTCACCAGTGCAACCCTGGTACCTAATTTACCCTAGCAGACCATTTTTATGGTCATATAAATGTCTTTTTCTGTTGGGTGGTCACGAAGAAAGGCCCTTAACGATAGGTCAACCGATCCCAGATGAGAAAGCAGCAGGTCTCATCAAAACCACACCCAAAACAAAGAAAGTGAGATCACACCGACTCGGAATGATGAAAATGTTCTGAAGATTCCAAAAAATGCACGGTAGATACAGATTTTGCGCGATTTAAAAAAAAATGATCAAAAATAGTTCCTCCTTACACTAGGATGGAGAAAGATAGTGGAGAGAGGGGAGACAAATTTATATTAGATGCAGAGATACAAAAATGGTAACTTTTCCACCACCTGTACCGGTAACAAGAGTTTAGTTGTAATAGTAAAACCAATAAAGGATATTAATTATGGTGTTGGCTATTACAACTAAAGTCCTAATACTGCAAAACTTGTTGGGGTGAAAGTTATTATACTCCATTTCTACGTCCAAAATAAAAAAGGATTGAAATCAATTTAGCCTTTATTTTCCCCCCTTCGAAATTCCACGGAGATTGTTTTCTAGCCTAACTCGAAACTTGAGGGCGAAAAAACTATGTGCGTATAACCTCCACATCCCACTCGTGTAAATTCTGTTTTCTCTAAATTTTTGGTCCTAAAATCCTACTGAAAAAACCAGCGGTGGGCGTACGGACTGCGCTAATAAACCATGGGCTAAAACCGGAGTTAAGAATCAGGCTATCGTGAGCCGGCGGCATAACGACAATTATTTCACACCCACTCCCACATCCACCGCAACGAGCACTTTCCGAAATTGAATTAAAGAACGGAGGGCAGGAGTTCCGGGAGAGGGGTGGCCGTTTAAATGAACATGTTTATGCCAAAAGGACCTATGCTCCCCGCAAACCCTATGCACATAGCTCCTTTCAGCATAGATACGTCAAATGACGTCGAGTAGAGCTAACTTTAACACCGCGAACATATTTCCCGTAATCCACTCGTAGATTGCCACTTATCCGCTTAGCGTAATCCTGCTTTTAAATGTCCGGCCCTTTTGTCATTGCTGCATTGCCGACCGCTCGGCTTTCCCGGTTGCCTAACGCCCGGCCGTCAGGCGCGGGTGCCGGCAATTTCAACGCTAAATCTGTTCGCTCATCAATTCTTAAATGGCTTCCGCGCAATATCCATAATCTCCAGCGCCGTTGTACGTATTCCGTAGTCTCCAGATCCGCCTCGCGGAATAATCGATTTCCAATCAATTACTCATGATCCGGACGGAAAATGCGATGATCCTACGGTTTGTCGACCCTCGCAAATCCTGTAAGGGATACGTCGACGGCTAAGTTGCGAAACCACGGATCCCCATTCCCGATGTTGCAGACTTATTGCCGTACTTTTTTTCTACTTTAAAAAACTATTCGACGTAATCTGTGAAAACTTTCTTGATTTGTCTTTTCTCTGTATAAATTCCAAACTGTAAAGTTGAGTCCCTTATCTTCGAAAAACTAAAGTAGGAGCAAAGATTTTGAAACATCGCGAAGGAAATACATGGTTTTGCACTGAGCTATTGATATAGTTGCTTCCCCTTTAAAAGAATGTAAGTACATTTAAACGTCGCAAAATTCGAGAAAACTTCGTTAAATAACGTACTATGAATCGATGCAGTAACTGAAAAAGAATACCTCGCTTACGGCGTTTCAAAATTAAAAATTCCTATTTTATTTTCTTTCCCTGATAAGTGATGTTTTCTTTTTCTAATAAAATATATTAAAAATGCATTATAATGAGATAAATGTTCGTCCAAATAAATTCATAAAAGTTTTAAAACTTTCTGAAGGATACCTGATTTTATCCCTTATTTGTCGCAACCAACATAGCTTAACTCAGAAAACACGCTACTCTATTGAATTTCAAAATCGTCTCTCCTTTTCCCTTTTTTTACAGGGAGATAAACTAACTATGGCGCTAAAAAACTTTCACAGAATATAAATGACGATTTGCAACTTTGCAAATTGAGAGACGAAATTTCAGATTTTAACAATCGCGAAGTTTTCAGGGAAAAAATCGATGATTACTATTCAATGATGGAAGTTCCCGTAATAAAGGACAATAAATAGCCGACATAATCAACGCTTGGGGTGGACCATAAAATGAATAACAGCTCTGCAGAATCCAATACAAATATCCGGGTTCAATAAAACGCAGCGAGCCTTCATTACTTTCCGATTCATAAAAAGCGTCAATAATAGTATAAGTTAAATAAATCACGATGCGTAAGCATGGAGAGTGCAGAGGCTTTGAACACGGCAAAACGCTTGAAAATATTTATCAAAACCCGCATTGCGGTTTAGCAGAGCGGAATTCGACTCGTAGGCACCAGGCGGGCGATTTGGCTGTTCATGGGAGCTGAAATGGCTGAAATTAACACGCCAGTGGTGCGGGTTACTGACCTGATCCATTCCTGAACTTGTGTAGCCACTAATACAGTTAAAGAATTAAGCAAAACTGGTCAAAACAAGCGGGAAAGTTCTAGTACTGTCGTATTAGAAAAGCGCTCAGGTGTTAGTGAATGTATTTAGTGAAGAAAGGAAGTATAAACTCCGTCGACTTGGCTGGGAAATGGAAATAAAACATCAGCTGATAGCAAACAAAGGTTACCAAGGAAACCGTAAACGCGTTTTTTCGTTTCCCGAAAATGATAGTCACCGTTGAGCTCATCAAGCGCGTTTTTTTTAGGCTTCATTTAAGTTCAACGATCAATTTCGATAAGAATTACTCTACCGCTAAGAAATTTTCTTATAGACAAACGATCGAAACAACCTGCGCATTACGTTAAAAGCATAAAATACAGTTTTCACAGCTTTATTTATTTTAAAAATGGACCCCCCCCCCCCCCCAAAAAAAAACCTACACATCGATGAGCTGGTGCGCCATTTAAACGAATTAGCACTAGTATACTAGTACTCTAGAGGCAAGTCGAAATCGAAAAGCGCTGCCTATCGGCTGAGCGCTTAATAGGTTGAAACATGTTAGCATCGTGATATTTCAAAATCTCATATCCTATTTTGATGTTTTGAAGGAAACCCACCAACATCCATACTCAAAACATATTGCAATCTTTCGTGTCCGGGTGAAGGGTATTCTCACACAATTTTAAGCGAGAATGTTGGTTGGTGTCCTTCCAAAATATTAAAGAAGATGAAATTTTGAAATACCGTAACATAGATGTGCCTGGTTTGCTGATTTCTATTTTTGGGTATGTCAGCCATCCCTGAATTTACCAGTGATAAGAATTCAAGAGACGAGTCTGCCTTTGCAGGCGAACATGAGACTCTTTTCCCCTTTTTAAACGTATCAATTCTTACAGTTCCGGAATATCCTAACAACCCGAGAGTCTCCCTGTGCGACGCAAGTGATTTTACCCTTGTAACATTGACTGTTAGAAAATTTTGAAGAAAATTGAAAAAATGTTAAAATGTACGATTTAGATAACCCATTTCGGGTATGAGTTACTCGCTGTTCTAGGTTATTTTGCTAATTAAGATGCAGCATAGCCGTGGATACTGACCTGATCCATCTCTGAACTTGTGTCGCCTCCATCACAGTTAATCTTGAGTATTAGGCAGTTCCAAGATTATTTTTGCTTACCTACTTATTTCACTGTTTAATTTGCTTTTAGCATCGAAATTAGTAATTTTTAGAATTGAACAAACTTTGATGCCAACATTTCTAAATGTTTAAAAACATAAACTTCACTTACATATTAATTTACTTGTGAAAAACAAAACGAGTTTCCTAGATCGTACATTTTAACATTTTTTAAGGTCCAAATTTAACAGTCAATGCTACACTATAGTATGAAGTATATTACAGAATAAGAACTGACACTCATGAATCTTACTCATCAACTTAACTCGGAGCCTCGACAAGTTTTATGACCTGTCCCATTGGAGATTTGTGGTCTGTTACAATGATGTTTGTAACATGCAGATGGGTGAAGATGAAAACTTGGCTATTGCTATTCAGTGGCGAGGCGTGAACGATCCATTATCGATACTTCCCCATTCGAAGCTATGGTAAAGAATCGATTATTGAGCTGTCGTTGCGAACACCCAGTTTATCGATCCTTTCACATAGGCTCAAACGGCAGATCAATCGATACATCGCAAAGCACGCCACGCCACTAGTGCTATTTCCAGATAACGGAAACGCAAGAAAGTAGGGAATCGTGGCAGAACGCACCTCGCTCGATTATCGATATTTCCCCATTCGAAGCTATGGTAAAGAATCGATTATTAAGCTGTCGTTGCGAACACCCTGTTCATCGATCCTTTTACATGGGCTCAAATAGTCGTGTCCCGCACGAAGGAACGTAACTCCATTCCAAGGTTGTCAAATTCACTCACACAATTTAATTTATAACGAGAGTAAACCTGCATGATTTTCGTCAAAAACTTGTCTGATTTTTGCATGAGATCAGGAGAAAAATCAGAGAGATTTCCAGTCAGAAATTTTCAAACTTCTCCTGGTGGAAACGCAATTCGCGCAGAGAAATCTGACAACATTGAAGTGTAGTCACGTTCTTTTGTGGGAAAAACGACGAATGGACCACTAGACAAGGTGCAAATTTCAGCATTTTGATACATGTTTCTTAACCATAATTTCACGTAAAACACGATGCGCACAACGAAAATTACCGAAATCAACTCCTTCCAAAGATATTTAATGATTCTTGATGCGTGAATTCACACCACCCGCTCATGAAAACTCAATGCTCCACGTGATTCACATCGCGCGCTAAACGTTTATCACGACAGTCTCTGCGATATAAAAATCTGGCAACCTCAATCTTGACGCTTTGGCTCAGCTATAGCAAATTGCTTATAGTTTGAACAACACATGGTGAGAAATGAACATTGCTCGATTGAGAAGATTACTGAAACCGTTGTAGTGCGCGATTTGACTCATGTAGAGCTTTGAGTTTCTTGTGAGCGGGCAGTTCAAATTCCTTGTAACCAATGTGAAATGAAAGCGTTAATATCTTCGTTAGGAGTTGGTTTCAGTAATTTTCGTTGCGCGAATCATGTTTTGCGTAAAATTTTGGTTAAGAAACATGCATTAGAATCCTTTAATTCGTACCTTGTCTAGTGGTCCATTGGCAGATCAATCGATATATCGCAAAGCACGCCACGCCACTGGTGCTATTTCCAGATAACGGAAACGCAAGAATGTAGTGAATCGCGGCAGAAGCATCTCGAGGTTTCCCCTCAACGACGTAAATCAATAACATCTGATGTGATAATTTTCATCTCCGCGAGAAATTGGAATTGGAATTGAATGCGGCTGCGGGCGTCGGGACGCCTGCGGAGAGTAACAGGTAACTTCCCCTTTGGTCGGAGGTAAATGGATTTTTTCAGCGCGTAATTGGATTCTTAAAATACACTCGAACCCGCGAAGGCCACGGTCAGGCAACGTAAACTTTCGGATGCATTAGCATAAGCGCATCAGCTCAAATGGACGTATTCATGCTAAAAGGAACTATGTACGTAGGGTTCGCGTAAGGACATAGTTCCTTTTGGCATAATGGGGGTCATCCCGTCATAATGGCCGACGGATAAGGTGCTTCGAGTATGAGTATCATTGGGAGTCTGGAAACGTTGCTGTATCATTTTACAGAGAAGACGGTGGAGGTAAGAATCGAAAAAGGGTTTATTGGTGTGTAATACCTGCCCTTAATCGTTGCAAAATATGCTCTTGCAGTTTCTTTGGAGTTTAAATGCTATTAAGTTATTTTATCACAAACTTGTGAGTGCGGTTACTGCTTCGAAAAGAATTCATGAAGGTTAGGGACGCATTTCTGCCAAACTGAACTATGTGCATTAAGACATGAGCCCTGAGACCCATGAGAATATATGCATAACAGGGCTCACGTCATAATGCAAATAGTTCCGTTTGGCAGAAATACGTCCATATAATGGGGCTGTTGCACGATTTTCTTTGAAATCCATTTGGGAAAGTACGGAAAAATGAGGATACCCTCATTTATGCAGAAATTTATTTCAAACAGTGCAGAAAGATGATTTAGTCCGAGAGCCAGACTATGTTCAGTGACTTTGTAACACAAGTTTTGACCACTTAAATCGATAGCCTTACATGCACTGACACGGAAAATGGTCGTTTGCCACGTGATGGCACTCGCTACAACATGGCAGACTACCCATTTTTGGTGTCAGTGCAGATTTAAGTGGTCAAAACTTATTGTGTCACGATTTATTCACTCAATATAGTTCGTCTCAATATAGTGGTCTCGGACTAATGGATCGTATTCGATACATCAAACAGGTTATATCGATCAGAACAGCCTCAAAAGTCAATTATTGAGTGATCTGAGGGAACAGGTTTTTTGTGATAGATTTTTGATTCCCATGAATACGGAATGGCAAACGAAAGTGAAATAGTCAGGAATTTTCTCATTTTCAGCTTTTCCTGATTTCATCCTAAAATTTTTGTTGAAGATTATATTCTATTGTTTGAACCAAACGATACATCGAAACACTATCGAATACGATCTATTTTATAGTCGCCGAAAATCTGACCTCGTTTTACCTATTTTCAAGGCAAGGCAAGGCGAAGAGGTGGCGACACGCGAAACCACAAATCTTGGATTCACCATTGAGTTAGATTGTCAGCGGGACTATCCCGAGATAGCCGAGACCGAAGAAGGGTGAATAATAAGGGGGGGGGGGGTCGACCTAGAAGCCGCACAGTGGATCGAGTCGATCAGAGAGGTTGGACATGAAATTTTTGACTAAAACTGCAAATTTTAAAGCTTCTTTCGTCACATTTTAAATTTTAAAGATTGATTCTAGAAGAATATTTCACGAGAAAACCAGTGAAGCCACTTATAGCCCCTCAAAATTGTGTAAAAACGGAGTTATAAGCGTTTGAAGTTTCCAAATTTTGTCCGACCTCTCCTATTGACTCGATCCACTGTGAGCCGCCCTGTTCTCGAGCCGATCTCACGCAAGAGGAGGTCTCGGTCGTGCCCGGGAATTTAGCGAGTTGCTAAAGGGTGCGATAAAATAGCCTCGCAGGCAATTTTAACGTCACGCTGTATATTAGACGTAATTTCCGAATCCAAAATTGAGAATCGTAAAGTACAAGTGCAGGTGTAAGGAGGGAGGGTTGACGCAGGGGGTGTCGAACGAACATCGTTGTCTAATCATGATATATCACACGGGAATTTTAAGGGCGGTAGAAATCCCACGCTATAATCCTCTAAATGGGGCAGTTTCCAAACGGGTAAAAAAATCGACGGATTTTACATTAGAAGTAGACAAGTAAATAGAATTAAAGAGCTCTCTCAAAAAGAAAATCTGCTTTCTTGCCCATTTTTTGAGGGACGTGAGAATTTAATCGACTTTGACTGAGATGAAACGCCATGATGAGAGACAAATCTTTAGTGAAAGCTTTAAATCGAGTTCAAATCTGGTTTAATTGATACAATATTGCAAATTTTACACCGTTCAAGTTATAAAATGCCTTTCCACGTGTGTGCTAAAAATGCAAACTTCGCATTGCTGCACCGCCCAATTCAACTTTGAATTCAAGCCAAAATTTAAAACAGAGGATTACCTTCCCTCATTAGGAAGTTTCATTTTGACCATAATTCCATTAATTAACTGGGTTCCCGGAAAAGGGGACACTTTTTGGGAGGAATTTTGGGTTAGACGGA
>NW_027311849.1:0-21305 GCF_918797505.1 Bemisia tabaci
CACGTCCGACTCGAGTGATCCACTCACAGACACATAATAACGACTATCTTAAAAGAAAAAAAGTAAACAGAGAAGTCTACGCGGCAGACCCCGCTCCGCGGATGGACGTGGGAATATATTCCGGGGGATTTTATATTATCACGATAGAGTCTTGTGGAAGGGATTTCCAAACTGTCGACCCCGAAAAATTGTCCGACCGATAATTACGGGGTGGGATCGGATCCCACCGCGTATACGCGTAGACAGGTATCCCTCCTCGGTAACGGAGCTTACGCCTTTTTTAAAATTCGCCCCTAGGGGCGAACCTACCTCAAACTTAGCCCTCCGCAAACTGAAAAAAAAATGAAAAATTCGCTTAAAAAAAATATCTTAAAAAAAAAAAAAAAAAAAAAAAAAAAAAAAAAAAAAAAAAAAAAAATCTGGAAAAAAATGAAAAATCCTCTTTTCCAAACCCCCGAAAACCTACTTAAACCTCTCTCGCCACCCGCCCGCTACTCGAGCGTCCGACTCGCACCCGCTACGTCACTCCGGCCCACTCTAAGGCCACGTCCGACTCGAGTGATCCACTCACAGACACATAATAACGACTATCTTAAAAGAAAAAAAGTAAACAGAGAAGTCTACGCGGCAGACCCCGCTCCGCGGATGGACGTGGGAATATATTCCGGGGGATTTTATATTATCACGATAGAGTCTTGTAGAAGGGATTTCCAAAGTGTCGACCCCGAAAAATTGTCCGACCGATAATTACGGGGTGGGATCGGATCCCACCGCGTATACGCGTAGACAGGTATCCCTCCTCGGTAACGGAGCTTACGCCATTTTTAAAATTCGCCCCTAGGGGCGAACCTACCTCAAACTTAGCCCTCCGCAAACTGAAAAAAAATGAAAAATTCGCTTAAAAAAAATATCTTAAAAAAAAAAAAAAAAAAAAAAAAAAAAAAAAAAAAAAATCTGGAAAAAAATGAAAAATTCTCTTTTCCAAACCCCCGAAAACCTACTTAAACCTCTCTCGCCACACGCCCGCTACTCAAGCGTCCGACTCGCACCCGCTCCGTCACTCCGGCCCACTCTAAGGCCACGTCCGACTCGAGTGAAATATTTAAAGTTCCCCTTCAATATAGGCAACCCCTTTAAAAATAGGGAATCTTACTTTACTATGGAATATAGCCTATTTACCTCAGTTTGACAAACTTAGGCTACTTAAAATATTTAAAGCGCCCCTTCAATATAGGCAACCCTTTTAAAAATAGGGAATCATACTTTACTATGGATTAGAGGCTAAATGCGTAAGTTTGACAAACTTAGGATTTTTAAAAAACTTAAAGCGCCCCTTCAATATAGGCAACCCCTTTAAAACTCGTTAATCTTATTTTACTATGGAATATAGCCTATTTACCGCAGTTTGACAAACTTAGGCTATTTAAAATATTTAAAGTTCCCCTTCAATATAGGCAACCCCTTTAAAAATAGAACGGGAGGATCCTCGAAGGGGCTCCTGGGATGTCGGCGATCTGGCGCGGCGTTGCCAAATTTCCTGGAATATCATTAATTAAACGCTGCCTAGCATAATCTACGCTTAAAAACTGACAAAAAACGTCCGATTACCGAATTTCGCGCACGCGTCCTAACGAGAGGAGCCTCGAAGGGGCTCCTGGGATATCGGCGATCTGGTGCGGCGTTGCCAAATTTCCTGGAATATCATTAATTAAACGCTGCCTAGCATAATCTACGCTTAAAAAAGACTGACAAAAAACGTCTGATTACCGAATTTCGCGCACGCGTCCTAACGAGAGGAGCCTCGAAGGGGCTCCTGGGATATCGGCGATCTGGTGCGGCGTTGCCAAATTTCCTGGATAATCATTAATTAAACGCGACGTTCCATCATCTGCCCTTGAAAACTGACAAAAAACGTCCGATTACCGAATTTCGCGCACGAGTCCTACCGAGAGGATCCTCCCGCAGACTCCCCCGTCCGGGGACCGTCCCCTCCGCCCTCGCCCTCCATCTTACCTTCCCCACCTTGCGCCCGCGCCCACTTAGCGCCCGTGTATCGCGAATGCCGCGGCAAGTCTTCCCGGAACGCCTTTCACAACCTCATACTTAGCCCTCCGCAAACTGGGAAAAATTAAAAATTCTCTTTTCCAACCCCCCGAAAACCTACGTACACCTCTCCCGCCACCCGCGCGCCGCTCCGGCGTCCACCCCGCACCCGCTACGTCACTCCGGCCCACTCTAAGCCCACGTCCACCTCGAGTGATCCACTCACAGACACATAATAACGACTATCTTAAAAAAAAAAGAAGTAAACAGAGAAGTCTACGCGGCGGACCCCGCTCCGCGGATGGACGTGGGAATATATTCCGGGGGATTTTATATTATCACGATAGAGTCTTGTGGAAGGGATTTCCAAACTGTCGACCCCGAAAAATTGTCCGACCGATAATTACGGGGTGGGATCGGATCCCACCGCGTATACGCGTAGACAGGTATCCCTCCTCGGTAACGGAGCTTACGCCTTTTTTAAAATTCGCCCCTAGGGGCGAACCTACCTCAAACTTAGCCCTCCGCAAACTGAAAAAAAAATGAAAAATTCGCTTAAAAAAAATATCTTAAAAAAAAAAAAAAAAAAAAAAAAAAAAAAAAAAAAAAAAAAAAATCTGGAAAAAAATGAAAAATTCTCTTTTCCAACCCCCCGAAAACCTACTTAAACCTCTCTCGCCACCCGCCCGCTACTCGAGCGTCCGACTCGCACCCGCTACGTCACTCCGGCCCACTCTAAGGCCACGTCCGACTCGAGTGATCCACTCACAGACACATAATAACGACTATCTTAAAAGAAAAAAAGTAAACAGAGAAGTCTACGCGGCAGACCCCGCTCCGCGGATGGACGTGGGAATATATTCCGGGGGATTTTATATTATCACGATAGAGTCTTGTGGAAGGGATTTCCAAACTGTCGACCCCGAAAAATTGTCCGACCGATAATTACGGGGTGGGATCGGATCCCACCGCGTATACGCGTAGACAGGTATCCCTCCTCGGTAACGGAGCTTACGCCTTTTTTAAAATTCGCCCCTAGGGGCGAACCTACCTCAAACTTAGCCCTCCGCAAACTGAAAAAAAAATGAAAAATTCGCTTAAAAAAAATATCTTAAAAAAAAAAAAAAAAAAAAAAAAAAAAAAAAAAAAAAAAAAAAAAAAAATCTGGAAAAAAATGAAAAATTCTCTTTTCCAAACCCCCGAAAACCTACTTAAACCTCTCTCGCCACCCGCCCGCTACTCGAGCGTCCGACTCGCACCCGCTACGTCACTCCGGCCCACTCTAAGGCCACGTCCGACTCGAGTGATCCACTCACAGACACATAATAACGACTATCTTAAAAGAAAAAAAGTAAACAGAGAAGTCTACGCGGCAGACCCCGCTCCGCGGATGGACGTGGGAATATATTCCGGGGGATTTTATATTATCACGATAGAGTCTTGTAGAAGGGATTTCCAAAGTGTCGACCCCGAAAAATTGTCCGACCGATAATTACGGGGTGGGATCGGATCCCACCGCGTATACGCGTAGACAGGTATCCCTCCTCGGTAACGGAGCTTACGCCATTTTTAAAATTCGCCCCTAGGGGCGAACCTACCTCAAACTTAGCCCTCCGCAAACTGAAAAAAAATGAAAAATTCGCTTAAAAAAAATATCTTAAAAAAAAAAAAAAAAAAAAAAAAAAAAAAAAAAAAAAATCTGGAAAAAAATGAAAAATTCTCTTTTCCAAACCCCCGAAAACCTACTTAAACCTCTCTCGCCACACGCCCGCTACTCAAGCGTCCGACTCGCACCCGCTCCGTCACTCCGGCCCACTCTAAGGCCACGTCCGACTCGAGTGAAATATTTAAAGTTCCCCTTCAATATAGGCAACCCCTTTAAAAATAGGGAATCTTACTTTACTATGGAATATAGCCTATTTACCTCAGTTTGACAAACTTAGGCTACTTAAAATATTTAAAGCGCCCCTTCAATATAGGCAACCCTTTTAAAAATAGGGAATCATACTTTACTATGGATTAGAGGCTAAATGCGTAAGTTTGACAAACTTAGGATTTTTAAAAAACTTAAAGCGCCCCTTCAATATAGGCAACCCCTTTAAAACTCGTTAATCTTATTTTACTATGGAATATAGCCTATTTACCGCAGTTTGACAAACTTAGGCTATTTAAAATATTTAAAGTTCCCCTTCAATATAGGCAACCCCTTTAAAAATAGAACGGGAGGATCCTCGAAGGGGCTCCTGGGATGTCGGCGATCTGGCGCGGCGTTGCCAAATTTCCTGGAATATCATTAATTAAACGCTGCCTAGCATAATCTACGCTTAAAAACTGACAAAAAACGTCCGATTACCGAATTTCGCGCACGCGTCCTAACGAGAGGAGCCTCGAAGGGGCTCCTGGGATATCGGCGATCTGGTGCGGCGTTGCCAAATTTCCTGGAATATCATTAATTAAACGCTGCCTAGCATAATCTACGCTTAAAAAAGACTGACAAAAAACGTCTGATTACCGAATTTCGCGCACGCGTCCTAACGAGAGGAGCCTCGAAGGGGCTCCTGGGATATCGGCGATCTGGTGCGGCGTTGCCAAATTTCCTGGATAATCATTAATTAAACGCGACGTTCCATCATCTGCCCTTGAAAACTGACAAAAAACGTCCGATTACCGAATTTCGCGCACGAGTCCTACCGAGAGGATCCTCCCGCAGACTCCCCCGTCCGGGGACCGTCCCCTCCGCCCTCGCCCTCCATCTTACCTTCCCCACCTTGCGCCCGCGCCCACTTAGCGCCCGTGTATCGCGAATGCCGCGGCAAGTCTTCCCGGAACGCCTTTCACAACCTCATACTTAGCCCTCCGCAAACTGGGAAAAATTAAAAATTCACTTTTCCAACCCCCCGAAAACCTACGTACACCTCTCCCGCCACCCGCGCGCCACTCCGGCGTCCACCCCGCACCCGCTACGTCACTCCGGCCCACTCTAAGGCCACGTCCACCTCGAGTGATGACCCCACGGACACATAATGACCACTATCCTAAAAAAAAAAAAAAAAAAAAAAAAAAAAAAAAAAAAAAAAAAAATCTGGAAAAAAATGAAAAATTCTCTTTTCCAAACCCCCGAAAACCTACTTAAACCTCTCTCGCCACCCGCCCGCTACTCGAGCGTCCGACTCGCACCCGCTACGTCACTCCGGCCCACTCTAAGGCCACGTCCGACTCGAGTGATCCACTCACAGACACATAATAACGACTATCTTAAAAGAAAAAAAGTAAACAGAGAAGTCTACGCGGCAGACCCCGCTCCGCGGATGGACGTGGGAATATATTCCGGGGGATTTTATATTATCACGATAGAGTCTTGTGGAAGGGATTTCCAAACTGTCGACCCCGAAAAATTGTCCGACCGATAATTACGGGGTGGGATCGGATCCCACCGCGTATACGCGTAGACAGGTATCCCTCCTCGGTAACGGAGCTTACGCCTTTTTTAAAATTCGCCCCTAGGGGCGAACCTACCTCAAACTTAGCCCTCCGCAAACTGAAAAAAAAATGAAAAATTCGCTTAAAAAAAATATCTTAAAAAAAAAAAAAAAAAAAAAAAAAAAAAAAAAAAAAAAAAAAAAAAATCTGGAAAAAAATGAAAAATTCTCTTTTCCAAACCCCCGAAAACCTACTTAAACCTCTCTCGCCACCCGCCCGCTACTCGAGCGTCCGACTCGCACCCGCTACGTCACTCCGGCCCACTCTAAGGCCACGTCCGACTCGAGTGATCCACTCACAGACACATAATAACGACTATCTTAAAAGAAAAAAAGTAAACAGAGAAGTCTACGCGGCAGACCCCGCTCCGCGGATGGACGTGGGAATATATTCCGGGGGATTTTATATTATCACGATAGAGTCTTGTAGAAGGGATTTCCAAAGTGTCGACCCCGAAAAATTGTCCGACCGATAATTACGGGGTGGGATCGGATCCCACCGCGTATACGCGTAGACAGGTATCCCTCCTCGGTAACGGAGCTTACGCCATTTTTAAAATTCGCCCCTAGGGGCGAACCTACCTCAAACTTAGCCCTCCGCAAACTGAAAAAAAATGAAAAATTCGCTTAAAAAAAATATCTTAAAAAAAAAAAAAAAAAAAAAAAAAAAAAAAAAAAAAAAATCTGGAAAAAAATGAAAAATTCTCTTTTCCAAACCCCCGAAAACCTACTTAAACCTCTCTCGCCACACGCCCGCTACTCAAGCGTCCGACTCGCACCCGCTCCGTCACTCCGGCCCACTCTAAGGCCACGTCCGACTCGAGTGAAATATTTAAAGTTCCCCTTCAATATAGGCAACCCCTTTAAAAATAGGGAATCTTACTTTACTATGGAATATAGCCTATTTACCTCAGTTTGACAAACTTAGGCTACTTAAAATATTTAAAGCGCCCCTTCAATATAGGCAACCCTTTTAAAAATAGGGAATCATACTTTACTATGGATTAGAGGCTAAATGCGTAAGTTTGACAAACTTAGGATTTTTAAAAAACTTAAAGCGCCCCTTCAATATAGGCAACCCCTTTAAAACTCGTTAATCTTATTTTACTATGGAATATAGCCTATTTACCGCAGTTTGACAAACTTAGGCTATTTAAAATATTTAAAGTTCCCCTTCAATATAGGCAACCCCTTTAAAAATAGAACGGGAGGATCCTCGAAGGGGCTCCTGGGATGTCGGCGATCTGGCGCGGCGTTGCCAAATTTCCTGGAATATCATTAATTAAACGCTGCCTAGCATAATCTACGCTTAAAAACTGACAAAAAACGTCCGATTACCGAATTTCGCGCACGCGTCCTAACGAGAGGAGCCTCGAAGGGGCTCCTGGGATATCGGCGATCTGGTGCGGCGTTGCCAAATTTCCTGGAATATCATTAATTAAACGCTGCCTAGCATAATCTACGCTTAAAAAAGACTGACAAAAAACGTCTGATTACCGAATTTCGCGCACGCGTCCTAACGAGAGGAGCCTCGAAGGGGCTCCTGGGATATCGGCGATCTGGTGCGGCGTTGCCAAATTTCCTGGATAATCATTAATTAAACGCGACGTTCCATCATCTGCCCTTGAAAACTGACAAAAAACGTCCGATTACCGAATTTCGCGCACGAGTCCTACCGAGAGGATCCTCCCGCAGACTCCCCCGTCCGGGGACCGTCCCCTCCGCCCTCGCCCTCCATCTTACCTTCCCCACCTTGCGCCCGCGCCCACTTAGCGCCCGTGTATCGCGAATGCCGCGGCAAGTCTTCCCGGAACGCCTTTCACAACCTCATACTTAGCCCTCCGCAAACTGGGAAAAATTAAAAATTCACTTTTCCAACCCCCCGAAAACCTACGTACACCTCTCCCGCCACCCGCGCGCCACTCCGGCGTCCACCCCGCACCCGCTACGTCACTCCGGCCCACTCTAAGGCCACGTCCACCTCGAGTGATGACCCCACGGACACATAATGACCACTATCCTAAAAAAAAAAAAAAAAAAAAAAAAAAAAAAAAAAAAAAAAAAAAATCTGGAAAAAAATGAAAAATTCTCTTTTCCAAACCCCCGAAAACCTACTTAAACCTCTCTCGCCACCCGCCCGCTACTCGAGCGTCCGACTCGCACCCGCTACGTCACTCCGGCCCACTCTAAGGCCACGTCCGACTCGAGTGATCCACTCACAGACACATAATAACGACTATCTTAAAAGAAAAAAAGTAAACAGAGAAGTCTACGCGGCAGACCCCGCTCCGCGGATGGACGTGGGAATATATTCCGGGGGATTTTATATTATCACGATAGAGTCTTGTGGAAGGGATTTCCAAACTGTCGACCCCGAAAAATTGTCCGACCGATAATTACGGGGTGGGATCGGATCCCACCGCGTATACGCGTAGACAGGTATCCCTCCTCGGTAACGGAGCTTACGCCTTTTTTAAAATTCGCCCCTAGGGGCGAACCTACCTCAAACTTAGCCCTCCGCAAACTGAAAAAAAAATGAAAAATTCGCTTAAAAAAAATATCTTAAAAAAAAAAAAAAAAAAAAAAAAAAAAAAAAAAAAAAAAAAAAAAAAATCTGGAAAAAAATGAAAAATTCTCTTTTCCAAACCCCCGAAAACCTACTTAAACCTCTCTCGCCACCCGCCCGCTACTCGAGCGTCCGACTCGCACCCGCTACGTCACTCCGGCCCACTCTAAGGCCACGTCCGACTCGAGTGATCCACTCACAGACACATAATAACGACTATCTTAAAAGAAAAAAAGTAAACAGAGAAGTCTACGCGGCAGACCCCGCTCCGCGGATGGACGTGGGAATATATTCCGGGGGATTTTATATTATCACGATAGAGTCTTGTAGAAGGGATTTCCAAAGTGTCGACCCCGAAAAATTGTCCGACCGATAATTACGGGGTGGGATCGGATCCCACCGCGTATACGCGTAGACAGGTATCCCTCCTCGGTAACGGAGCTTACGCCATTTTTAAAATTCGCCCCTAGGGGCGAACCTACCTCAAACTTAGCCCTCCGCAAACTGAAAAAAAATGAAAAATTCGCTTAAAAAAAATATCTTAAAAAAAAAAAAAAAAAAAAAAAAAAAAAAAAAAAAAAAATCTGGAAAAAAATGAAAAATTCTCTTTTCCAAACCCCCGAAAACCTACTTAAACCTCTCTCGCCACACGCCCGCTACTCAAGCGTCCGACTCGCACCCGCTCCGTCACTCCGGCCCACTCTAAGGCCACGTCCGACTCGAGTGAAATATTTAAAGTTCCCCTTCAATATAGGCAACCCCTTTAAAAATAGGGAATCTTACTTTACTATGGAATATAGCCTATTTACCTCAGTTTGACAAACTTAGGCTACTTAAAATATTTAAAGCGCCCCTTCAATATAGGCAACCCTTTTAAAAATAGGGAATCATACTTTACTATGGATTAGAGGCTAAATGCGTAAGTTTGACAAACTTAGGATTTTTAAAAAACTTAAAGCGCCCCTTCAATATAGGCAACCCCTTTAAAACTCGTTAATCTTATTTTACTATGGAATATAGCCTATTTACCGCAGTTTGACAAACTTAGGCTATTTAAAATATTTAAAGTTCCCCTTCAATATAGGCAACCCCTTTAAAAATAGAACGGGAGGATCCTCGAAGGGGCTCCTGGGATGTCGGCGATCTGGCGCGGCGTTGCCAAATTTCCTGGAATATCATTAATTAAACGCTGCCTAGCATAATCTACGCTTAAAAACTGACAAAAAACGTCCGATTACCGAATTTCGCGCACGCGTCCTAACGAGAGGAGCCTCGAAGGGGCTCCTGGGATATCGGCGATCTGGTGCGGCGTTGCCAAATTTCCTGGAATATCATTAATTAAACGCTGCCTAGCATAATCTACGCTTAAAAAAGACTGACAAAAAACGTCTGATTACCGAATTTCGCGCACGCGTCCTAACGAGAGGAGCCTCGAAGGGGCTCCTGGGATATCGGCGATCTGGTGCGGCGTTGCCAAATTTCCTGGATAATCATTAATTAAACGCGACGTTCCATCATCTGCCCTTGAAAACTGACAAAAAACGTCCGATTACCGAATTTCGCGCACGAGTCCTACCGAGAGGATCCTCCCGCAGACTCCCCGTCCGGGGACCGTCCCCTCCGCCCTCGCCCTCCATCTTACCTTCCCCACCTTGCGCCCGCGCCCACTTAGCGCCCGTGTATCGCGAATGCCGCGGCAAGTCTTCCCGGAACGCCTTTCACAACCTCATACTTAGCCCTCCGCAAACTGGGAAAAATTAAAAATTCACTTTTCCAACCCCCCGAAAACCTACGTACACCTCTCCCGCCACCCGCGCGCCACTCCGGCGTCCACCCCGCACCCGCTACGTCACTCCGGCCCACTCTAAGGCCACGTCCACCTCGAGTGATGACCCCACGGACACATAATGACCACTATCCTAAAAAAAAAAAAAAAAAAAAAAAAAAAAAAAAAAAAAAAAAAAAATCTGGAAAAAAATGAAAAATTCTCTTTTCCAAACCCCCGAAAACCTACTTAAACCTCTCTCGCCACCCGCCCGCTACTCGAGCGTCCGACTCGCACCCGCTACGTCACTCCGGCCCACTCTAAGGCCACGTCCGACTCGAGTGATCCACTCACAGACACATAATAACGACTATCTTAAAAGAAAAAAAGTAAACAGAGAAGTCTACGCGGCAGACCCCGCTCCGCGGATGGACGTGGGAATATATTCCGGGGGATTTTATATTATCACGATAGAGTCTTGTGGAAGGGATTTCCAAACTGTCGACCCCGAAAAATTGTCCGACCGATAATTACGGGGTGGGATCGGATCCCACCGCGTATACGCGTAGACAGGTATCCCTCCTCGGTAACGGAGCTTACGCCATTTTTAAAATTCGCCCCTAGGGGCGAACCTACCTCAAACTTAGCCCTCCGCAAACTGAAAAAAAAATGAAAAATTCGCTTAAAAAAAATATCTTAAAAAAAAAAAAAAAAAAAAAAAAAAAAAAAAAAAAAAAAAAAAAATCTGGAAAAAAATGAAAAATTCTCTTTTCCAAACCCCCGAAAACCTACTTAAACCTCTCTCGCCACACGCCCGCTACTCGAGCGTCCGACTCGCACCCGCTCCGTCACTCCGGCCCACTCTAAGGCCACGTCCGACTCGAGTGAAATATTTAAAGTTCCCCTTCAATATAGGCAACCCCTTTAAAAATAGGGAATCTTACTTTACTATGGAATATAGCCTATTTACCTCAGTTTGACAAACTTAGGCTACTTAAAATATTTAAAGCGCCCCTTCAATATAGGCAACCCTTTTAAAAATAGGGAATCATACTTTACTATGGATTAGAGGCTAAATGCGTAAGTTTGACAAACTTAGGATTTTTAAAAAACTTAAAGCGCCCCTTCAATATAGGCAACCCCTTTAAAACTCGTTAATCTTATTTTACTATGGAATATAGCCTATTTACCGCAGTTTGACAAACTTAGGCTATTTAAAATATTTAAAGTTCCCCTTCAATATAGGCAACCCCTTTAAAAATAGAACGGGAGGATCCTCGAAGGGGCTCCTGGGATGTCGGCGATCTGGCGCGGCGTTGCCAAATTTCCTGGAATATCATTAATTAAACGCTGCCTAGCATAATCTACGCTTAAAAACTGACAAAAAACGTCCGATTACCGAATTTCGCGCACGCGTCCTAACGAGAGGAGCCTCGAAGGGGCTCCTGGGATATCGGCGATCTGGTGCGGCGTTGCCAAATTTCCTGGAATATCATTAATTAAACGCTGCCTAGCATAATCTACGCTTAAAAAAGACTGACAAAAAACGTCTGATTACCGAATTTCGCGCACGCGTCCTAACGAGAGGAGCCTCGAAGGGGCTCCTGGGATATCGGCGATCTGGTGCGGCGTTGCCAAATTTCCTGGATAATCATTAATTAAACGCGACGTTCCATCATCTGCCCTTGAAAACTGACAAAAAACGTCCGATTACCGAATTTCGCGCACGAGTCCTACCGAGAGGATCCTCCCGCAGACTCCCCCGTCCGGGGACCGTCCCCTCCGCCCTCGCCCTCCATCTTACCTTCCCCACCTTGCGCCCGCGCCCACTTAGCGCCCGTGTATCGCGAATGCCGCGGCAAGTCTTCCCGGAACGCCTTTCACAACCTCATACTTAGCCCTCCGCAAACTGGGAAAAATTAAAAATTCACTTTTCCAACCCCCCGAAAACCTACGTACACCTCTCCCGCCACCCGCGCGCCACTCCGGCGTCCACCCCGCACCCGCTACGTCACTCCGGCCCACTCTAAGGCCACGTCCACCTCGAGTGATGACCCCACGGACACATAATGACCACTATCCTAAAAAAAAAAAAAAAAAAAAAAAAAAAAAAAAAAAAAAAAAAAAATCTGGAAAAAAATGAAAAATTCTCTTTTCCAAACCCCCGAAAACCTACTTAAACCTCTCTCGCCACCCGCCCGCTACTCGAGCGTCCGACTCGCACCCGCTACGTCACTCCGGCCCACTCTAAGGCCACGTCCGACTCGAGTGATCCACTCACAGACACATAATAACGACTATCTTAAAAGAAAAAAAGTAAACAGAGAAGTCTACGCGGCAGACCCCGCTCCGCGGATGGACGTGGGAATATATTCCGGGGGATTTTATATTATCACGATAGAGTCTTGTGGAAGGGATTTCCAAACTGTCGACCCCGAAAAATTGTCCGACCGATAATTACGGGGTGGGATCGGATCCCACCGCGTATACGCGTAGACAGGTATCCCTCCTCGGTAACGGAGCTTACGCCTTTTTTAAAATTCGCCCCTAGGGGCGAACCTACCTCAAACTTAGCCCTCCGCAAACTGAAAAAAAAATGAAAAATTCGCTTAAAAAAAATATCTTAAAAAAAAAAAAAAAAAAAAAAAAAAAAAAAAAAAAAAAAAAAAAAAAAATCTGGAAAAAAATGAAAAATTCTCTTTTCCAAACCCCCGAAAACCTACTTAAACCTCTCTCGCCACCCGCCCGCTACTCGAGCGTCCGACTCGCACCCGCTACGTCACTCCGGCCCACTCTAAGGCCACGTCCGACTCGAGTGATCCACTCACAGACACATAATAACGACTATCTTAAAAGAAAAAAAGTAAACAGAGAAGTCTACGCGGCAGACCCCGCTCCGCGGATGGACGTGGGAATATATTCCGGGGGATTTTATATTATCACGATAGAGTCTTGTAGAAGGGATTTCCAAAGTGTCGACCCCGAAAAATTGTCCGACCGATAATTACGGGGTGGGATCGGATCCCACCGCGTATACGCGTAGACAGGTATCCCTCCTCGGTAACGGAGCTTACGCCATTTTTAAAATTCGCCCCTAGGGGCGAACCTACCTCAAACTTAGCCCTCCGCAAACTGAAAAAAAAATGAAAAATTCGCTTAAAAAAAATATCTTAAAAAAAAAAAAAAAAAAAAAAAAAAAAAAAAAAAAAAAAATCTGGAAAAAAATGAAAAATTCTCTTTTCCAAACCCCCGAAAACCTACTTAAACCTCTCTCGCCACACGCCCGCTACTCAAGCGTCCGACTCGCACCCGCTCCGTCACTCCGGCCCACTCTAAGGCCACGTCCGACTCGAGTGAAATATTTAAAGTTCCCCTTCAATATAGGCAACCCCTTTAAAAATAGGGAATCTTACTTTACTATGGAATATAGCCTATTTACCTCAGTTTGACAAACTTAGGCTACTTAAAATATTTAAAGCGCCCCTTCAATATAGGCAACCCTTTTAAAAATAGGGAATCATACTTTACTATGGATTAGAGGCTAAATGCGTAAGTTTGACAAACTTAGGATTTTTAAAAAACTTAAAGCGCCCCTTCAATATAGGCAACCCCTTTAAAACTCGTTAATCTTATTTTACTATGGAATATAGCCTATTTACCGCAGTTTGACAAACTTAGGCTATTTAAAATATTTAAAGTTCCCCTTCAATATAGGCAACCCCTTTAAAAATAGAACGGGAGGATCCTCGAAGGGGCTCCTGGGATGTCGGCGATCTGGCGCGGCGTTGCCAAATTTCCTGGAATATCATTAATTAAACGCTGCCTAGCATAATCTACGCTTAAAAACTGACAAAAAACGTCCGATTACCGAATTTCGCGCACGCGTCCTAACGAGAGGAGCCTCGAAGGGGCTCCTGGGATATCGGCGATCTGGTGCGGCGTTGCCAAATTTCCTGGAATATCATTAATTAAACGCTGCCTAGCATAATCTACGCTTAAAAAGACTGACAAAAAACGTCTGATTACCGAATTTCGCGCACGCGTCCTAACGAGAGGAGCCTCGAAGGGGCTCCTGGGATATCGGCGATCTGGTGCGGCGTTGCCAAATTTCCTGGATAATCATTAATTAAACGCGACGTTCCATCATCTGCCCTTGAAAAACTGACAAAAAACGTCCGATTACCGAATTTCGCGCACGAGTCCTACCGAGAGGATCCTCCCGCAGACTCCCCCGTCCGGGGACCGTCCCCTCCGCCCTCGCCCTCCATCTTACCTTCCCCACCTTGCGCCCGCGCCCACTTAGCGCCCGTGTATCGCGAATGCCGCGGCAAGCCTTCCCGGAACGCCTCTTACAACCTCATACTTAGCCCTCCGCAAACTGGGAAAAAATTAAAAATTCACTTTTCCAACCCCCCGAAAACCTACGTACACCTCTCCCGCCACCCGCGCGCCACTCCGGCGTCCACCCCGCACCCGCTACGTCACTCCGGCCCACTCTAAGGCCACGTCCACCTCGAGTGATGACCCCACAGACACATAATAACCACTATCTTAAAAAAAAAAAAAAAAAAAAAAAAAAAAAAAAAAAAAAAAAAAAAGTCCACAAAATTTTTCAATAGTTTGACCTCCCCTACAACCTGGCACAGTTTCGGCTCCCTCCGACCACTCTATCGAAAGTTACACTTTTTTTTCAAACTCACCGCTACACCACGCCAGCCTTTCAAAATCCTTCCGCGACCTCTAGATACCTTCCCAAGGGTCCCCCCTACCCTCCCAGGGCCGAATCTTCCGCCTCCCCACCCCTCCTCCCATCGCAAACCGCTCCCGAAGTCGACTACCTCGCAAAGTGCCCTCCAGGGCAATTACAGCGCCGTAAATTCGCGCCCGAAGTTTTTTCCAAATAAGAAACGCCTCCCAGCCCTTCGGCTCCGGGCCCGCTGGATACCCCTACCGGTCCCCTAAAAAAACTCAAATGGGACCGCCCTCCTCAGACCACCGCAAAAGCCCCTACGGCCTCGTCCAAGTTGACAACTCCGAAAGTCCTCCGAATGATAAGTCACCCACTTCCCACCGCCGAAACCGCCCTGAAAACCCCTTTCCGCGCCTCGCCACCTATCGCAATCGAAAGTACGCATCTTTTTACGTAGGGAACCGTCCGCTTCTCCTTCCTGGACCATCGGTGGCCCCCGCTGCAACCCCGTCAAAACGGAGGGGGAAAAAAATCGAATTTCCCCTTTCCGGCTCCGTTTTTCGACTCTCCCGGCCGACCGACCGCTCCGATCGCCACCGGACCTCCGCCATCCTATGCGTCTTTTCACGCCCGACATTTTCGGTCCTTATCGATTTCCCCGTCCGGCCACTCCTTAGCCGTCAAATCGGCCATTTTTCGGAAAAATCCCGAAAAAAAAAAAAAAAAAAAAATCGATAGCCCCCGAAAAACGCGTCGGACGGAAAAACTCCATTTTTCTCTCACCTTTTCTGCTCCTCCTGACGAGAGCTACTCGGTACGGAGGGTAAAAAATAAAAATAAAAAAACGAAAAAAAAAAAAAAAAATTTAAAAATAAAAAAATTAAAAAAAAATCCAACTTTCGACCTAATCCGTCTCCAGTCCCCGAAGAGCTGCTTCGAAAACAAAACCACCGTCGATCCCCTCCGACCACTGCTAGCAGTTACTGTAAACAATACATATCGACCGATTGGAACCGTTTCCAAGAGGCGAAAACTATTTTTAAGAATGATTTTTTTATCTGAACTCCAAGAAATCCCGACTTTTAAGCTCCCGTTCGGAACTAAAACTCTAATAACTTTCGCAATAATCCTTCCTTAAGTGGCAGAGCAGTTTCTCTAACTACTACTAACTTTGAAATATACTTCTTGACCGTTGAAACCGTTTCCGAAAAGCAACAACTATTTTTGAGAATTATTTTTTTATCTGAACTCCACGAAATCCCGACTTTTAAGCGCCTGATCGAAACTGAAAGTGTAATAATTCTTGAAATAATCCTACCTTAAGTGGCAGAGCGGTTTCTTTAGCTAGTACCAACTGTAAAATATACTTATTAACGGTTGAATCCGATTGCAAGTGTCTTAGAGTATTTTTAATTTTCATTTTCTTACGCGGCTTGGGAGAGATCGGAGTTTGTGACATCCTTTGTCGAAACCAATAGTGTAATAACTCTGACAATAATCGTTCTTTGAGTGTGGGAGATGTTTCTCTAGCTAATACAAACTGTAAAATATACTTATTAACAGTTGAATCCTATTGCAAGAGTCTTAGAGACAAAAAATTAAATAAAACTCAGAATTTCCTAAAAACAGTTATTCTAAGTTATCAAAGTTATCCAAGTTATCCAAGATATCAAAGTTATCGCAGAAACCTAACCTAACCTAACCTAACCTAACCTAACCTAACCTTACCTAACATAACCTAACCTAACTCGAGGTTTACGCCATTTTTAAAATTCGCCCCTAGGGGCGAACCTCCCTCATACTTAGCCCTCCGCAAACTGAAAAAAAATGAAAAATTCGCTTAAAAAAAATATGTTAAAAAAAAAAAAAAAAAAAAAAAAAAAAAAAATCTGGAAAAAAATGAAAAATTCTCTTTTCCAAACCCCCGAAAACCTACTTAAACCTCTCTCGCCACCCGCCCGCTACTCAAGCGTCCGACCCGCACCCGCTACGTCACTCCGGCCCACTCTAAGCCCACGTCCACCTCGAGTGATCCACTCACAGACACATAATAAGCACTATCTTAAAAAAAAAAGAAGTAAACAGAGAAGTCTACGCGGCGGACCCCGCTCCGCGGATGGACGTGGGAGCATCTTCCGGGGGGTTTTATATTATCACGATAGAGTCTTGTAGAAGGGATTTCCAAAGTGTCGACCCCGAGAAATTGTCCGACCGATAATTACGGGGTGGGATCGGATCCCACCGCGTATACGCGTAGACAGGTATCCCTCCTCGGTAACGGAGCTTACGCCATTTTTAAAATTCGCCCCTAGGGGCGAACCTACCTCAAACTTAGCCCTCCGCAAACTGAAAAAAAATGAAAAATTCGCTTAAAAAAAATATGTTAAAAAAAAAAAAAAAAAAAAAAAAAAAAAAATCTGGAAAAAAATGAAAAATTCTCTTTTCCAACCCCCCGAAAACCTACTTAAACCTCTCTCGCCACCCGCTCGCTACTCAAGCGTCTGACTCGCACCCGCTACGTCACTCCGGCCCACTCTAAGGCCACGTCCGACTCGAGTGATCCACTCACAGACACATAATAACGACTATCTTAAAAGAAAAAAAGTAAACAGAGAAGTCTACGCGGCAGACCCCGCTCCGCGGATGGACGTGGGAATATATTCCGGGGGATTTTATATTATCACGATAGAGTCTTGTAGAAGGGATTTCCAAAGTGTCGACCCCGAAAAATTGTCCGACCGATAATTACGGGGTGGGATCGGATCCCACCGGGTATACGCGTAGACAGGTATCCCTCCTCGGTAACGGAGCTTACGCCATTTTTTAAAATTCGCCCCTAGGGGCGAACCTACCTCAAACTTAGCCCTCCGCAAGCTGAAAAAAAATGAAAAATTCGCTTAAAAAAAATATCTTAAAAAAAAAAAAAAAAAAAAAAAAAAAAAAAAAAATCTGGAAAAAAATGAAAAATTCTCTTTTCCAAACCCCCGAAAACCTACTTAAACCTCTCTCGCCACCCGCCCGCTACTCAAGCGTCCGTACTCGCACCCGCTACGTCACTCCGGCCCACTCTAAGGCCACGTCCGACTCGAGTGATCCACTCACAGACACATAATAACGACTATCTTAAAAAAAAAAAAGTAAACAGAGAAGTCTACGCGGCAGACCCCGCTCCGCGGATGGACGTGGGAACATCTTCCGGGGGATTTTATATTATCATGATAGAGTCTTGTAGAAGGGATTTCCAAAGTGTCGACCCCGAAAAATTGTCCGACCGATAGTTACGGGGTGGGATCGGATCCCACCGCGTATACGCGTAGACAGGTATCCCTCCTCGGTAACGGAGCTTACGCCATTTTTAAAATTCGCCCCTAGGGGCGAACCTACCTCAAACTTAGCCCTCCGCAAACTGAAAAAAAAATGAAAAATTCGCTTAAAAAAAATATCTTTAAAAAAAAAAAAAAAAAAATAAAAAAAAAAAATCTGGAAAAAAATGAAAAATTCTCTTTTCCAACCCCCCGAAAACCTACTTAAACCTCTCTCGCCACCCGCCCGCTACTCGAGCGTCCGACTCGCACCCGCTACGTCACTCCGGCCCACTCTAAGGCCACGTCCGACTCGAGTGATCCACTCACAGACACATAGTAACGACTATCTTAAAAAAAGTCCACAAAATTTTTCAATAGTTTGACCTCCTCTACAACCTGGCACAGATTCGGCTCCCCCCGACCACTCTATCAAAAGTTCCACTTTTTTTCCAAACTCACCGGCACACCACGCCAGCTTTTCAAAATCGTTCCGCGACCTCTAGATACCTTCCCAAGGGTCCCCCTTACCCTCCTAGGGCCGAATCTACCGCCTCCCGACCCCTACTCCCATCGCAAACCACACCCGAAGTCGACTACCTCGCAAAGTGCCCTCCAGGGCAATTACAGCGCCGTAAATTCGCGCCCGAAGTTTCTTCCAAAAAAGAAACGCCTCCCAGCCCTTCGGCTCCGGGCCCGCTGGATACTCCTACCGGTCCCCTAAAAAAACTCAAATGGGACCGCCCTCCGCAGACCACCGCAAAAGCCCCTACGGCCTCGTCGAAGTTGACAACTCCGAAAGTCCTCCGAATGATAAGTCACCCACTTCCCACCGCCGAAACCGCCCTGAAAACCCCTTTTCGCGCCTCGCCACCTATCGCAATCGAAAGTACGCATCTTTTTACGTAGGAAACCGTCCGCTTCTCCTTCCTGGACCATCGGTGGCCCCCACTGCAACCCCGTCAAAACGGAGGGGAAAAAAAATCGAATTTCCCCTTTCCGGCTCTGTTTTTCGACTCTCCCGACCGACCGACCGCTCCGACCGCCACCGGACCGCCGCCATCCTATGCGTCTTTTTACGCCCGACATTTTCGGTCCTTATCGATTTCCCCGTCCGGCCACTCCTCAGCCGTCAAATCGGCCATTTTTCGGAAAAATCCCGAAAAAAAAAAAAAAAAAATGGATAGCCCCCGAAAAACGCGTCGGACGGAAAAACTCTATTTTCCTCTCACCTTTTCTGCTCCTCCTGACGAGAGCTACTCGGTACGGAGGGTAAAAAATAAAATGAGCGAAAAAAAAAAAAAAAAAAAAAAAGTGTCCCGAAATCCACCTCGAAATTCGAAAACCCGAAAAATCCGAAAATCCTGCCTTTTCTTGAACTAATCGTCGGAACCACATATCTTACCGTCGATTCATGTATTTCTCAATATCTCGCGAGGCCTGAGTCGGCCGTTCCGCTGAGAATTCAACGCGTTGTCTGAGGAATTTTTCTTTCGGTTTTTTTCATTTTTTTTTTTTTTTGAAGGGGGGGGGCGAATTATGCCCATTCTACGTAAGTCCCCGGAAAAGCGTTCCTATGAACTAACGAGTATCCTTGTCCCGTCTCTGACCACGTTCCAGCGCTCCAATTTTTAGGTGGGTGGGTAACTCTTTTCCGATCCGTTCCCGCCACGCACCGCTCTTTCGGCCCCCCCCCCCCCCCTCGTCACCGACCCTGGGAGCATCTTCCGGTACTCCGAGAGCCAATCTCCGATCCTCAATAATTAACCTCGTCGAATCACCCTTTTCCCCTCGATTTCCCTCCTCGGAATGATGGGAATCATGAAATTACCCTCTCTAACCTCGCCTACACCACATAACCACGAGTAAAGTGAGCAAACCAGGGCAAACCTAACCTACCCTAGCCTTCCCGGAAGGGTGGGGGTAGGTTCAAGTGGCATCCCTTAAGTGGCATCCTTAAGGTTGCATCCTTTAAGTGGCATCCTCAAAGTGGCATCCTTGGCATCCTTTAAGGGGCATCCTTGGCATCCTTTAAGGGGCATCCTTATAGTGGCATCCTTGGCATCCTTTAAGTGGCATCCTCAAAGTGGCATCCTTGGCATCCTTTTAGTGGCATCCTGAGAGTGGCATCCTTGGCATCCTTTAAGTGGCATCCTCACAGTGGCATCCTTGGCATCCTTAAAGTGGCATCCTTGGCATCCTTTAAGTGGCATCCTCAAAGTGGCATCCGTGGCATCCTTTAAGTGGCATCCTTATAGTGGCATCCTTGGCATCCTTCAAGTGGCATCCTTAAAGTGGCATCCTTGGCATCCTTTAATTGGCATTCTTGGCATCCTTTAAGTGCCATCCTTGGCATCCTTTAAGTGGCAACCTCAAAGTGGCATCCTTGGCATCCTTTAGGTGGCATCCTCAAAGTGGCATCCCTGGCATCCTTTCAGTGGCATCCTTATAGTGGCATCCTTGGCATCCTTTAAGTGGCATCCTCAAAGTGGCATCTTTGGCATCCTTGGCATCCTTTAAGTGGCATCCTTATAGTGGCATCCTTATAGTGGCATCCTTGGCATCCTTTAAGTGGCATCCTCAAAGTGGCATCCTTGGCATCCTTTAAGTGGCATCCTCAAAGTGGCATCCTTGGCATCCTTAAAGTGGCATCCTTGGCATCTTTTAAGTGGCATCCTCAAAGTGGCATCCTTGGCATCCTTTAAGTGGCATCCTCAAAGTGGCATCCTCAAAGTGGCATCCTTGGCATCCTCAAAGTGGCATCCTTGGCATCCTTTAAGTGGCATCCTCAAAGTGGCATCCTTGGCATCCTTTAAGTGGCATCCTCAAAGTGGCATCCTTGGCATCCTCTAAGTGGCATCCTGTAAGTGGCATCCTCAGGGATTCCGCTCCCGTGACGTCACCAGGGTACGTGACGTCATGAAAAAACGTGACGTCATAGCAACACGTGACGTCATCATAGTCGGTGACGTCATAAGAGTACGTGACGTCATCAAAATGCGTGACGTCATCAAAATGCGTGACGTCATTTTGGCGCGTGACGTCATTTTGGCGCGTGACGTCATCACGGCACGTGACGTCATCACGGTACGTGACGTCATCAAGATACGTGACGTCATCAAGATACGTGACGTCATCATAGTCCGCGACGTCATAAGGGTACGTGACGTCATCAAAATACGTGACGTCATCAAAATACGTGACGTCATAAGGGCGCGTGACGTCATTTTGGCGCGTGACGTCATCAATGTACTTGACGTCATCACGGTACTTGACGTCATCACGGTACTTGACGTCATCACGGTACTTGACGTCATCACGGTACGTGACGTCATCAAGATACGTGACCTCATCATAGTCCGTGACGTCATCACGGTACGGGACGTCATAAGGGTACGTGACGTCATAAGGGTACGTGACGTCATAAGGGTACGTGACGTCATAAGGGTACATGACGTCA
>NW_027311850.1:0-20870 GCF_918797505.1 Bemisia tabaci
GCTTTTTTATTGCTAACAGGGGACTCAATATGGGGACTGAGCGTCCAGTGGAAGGTGGGGAACGCACTTTGCAAGTTTTTCAAGTTCGGTCAAATGCTAAGTTTGCACCTGTCAACGTTCATATTGGTTCACATCGGAATCGACAGGTTCATGGCTGTCCGATATCCAATTAGATCAATCTCAAAAAACACTACATCTCGAGCTATATGTGGCATTTGGATTCTGAGCACTATTCTTAGCCTGCCTCAGGTTAGTTCCAAGCAAGGCCGTTAACTTTCGTACAAGAATAGGTATCTTTAACTTTGAAGTACTCGCTTGTTCGAAGTAAGTTTTTTTGGTAAGGTTGGAACCAGAACCGCTAACTTCTCTCGAGGGTATATGTAAAGCTAATATTCTAAGTAGACAAACGCATCTTGCGTTTTGTTACCAATGAAGTGAAAGATATATGCCAAAACACGCGTTGTTTATGCTATAATTTAGCTTCAGCCTTTTTAAGATTTTCTCTTAAGCTCTATTTACATGCTTCGTGATTTCTCCTGTGGATGCATTGCTCCACTTTGATAGTTTAATAACTATGATGGTTTTTCATTGCTACTGACCATTTTTTTTATATGTTTACATCACTATACATTGCGATATTTATTTGTTCTAATTTGGTAGTGTATGTGTAAATCTTGCTGAAAATGGGATATATTCCCAAAATGCATAAAAGTTCATTATAAATTATAACCCGAATGAAGAATGCGTGTTTTGGCATTTTTTTTATTCCACATTGTATTCTCATGAAAGCTTCATGTTTTAGCTATGCTAAAAAAATTATTATATTTTGATCATAGTATATATTCTTATAGATGCAGTACATCTTAGATTTAAAGTCTAATAATAATCTTTACCGAAGAATTTTTTTTAAAGGCGATCATTCTAATAAACAGTAGGAATTTTGTAAGTTGTTAACACTCTTTTTTCTCCATTTAAATTCATTAAAAATATCGATATTAGGTGAGGCAAGGTGCCTCACCAAGAATCGATTGTTTTGCAAATATTTAAATGGAGGTAACAGTGTTGTCAACTTTCAAGAATCGCCGCTGCCAATAGATTGGTGTTGAAATTTATGGTTAGTTTCATTCCTAGTATGCCAAGTATTCTATAACAACTATGAATATCTCGTTCCAGATTTTCATTTTCCGGGTAACAAAAGGGCCGTTTAATGAAGAATTTTACCAGTGCGTTACTCATGGATTTTACCAAGAGCCATGGCAAGAACTTGTGTATCCTGTGTTTAATATATTCACTATGTTCGTCCTCCCATTGGCTCTTCTTGTCAACTCATACACCAATACAATCATGATTATTGCAAGTAAGCCGCAAATATATTTGATCGTTATAAAATCTGATTTATAATATGTCTGCTTCAGCCAGACGTAGATATGTTTAACATCATGTTTCCTAATACACTTTAAAAACTAGCTGTAACCCTCTTAAAGCTTTTGTTCGTGATTCTCAATGAATGACAGAAAATCCATTTTTCTGGAGGAACTTAAGTAATTATTGTGTGAAGTTTCTCATTTTTGAACAATTGTAAAAAAAAATCATTTTATTTTCTCATGAAGTAACTTGTGTCTGAATTCAAATCAATCTGAGGAGAACAATCCAACCGACAAAAAACACGCGAAACGTATGTTTGTGCATTTAAATGTCGCCAAAAGTATTTAGAGGTAATCTTGAAAAGAAATATAAAAGATTATCTCCTAAAAAGAACGCAAAAATACTTGTTTTTTTTTACCAAATTTGACGACAAAATGACGCACAAAAAACGCCTACAATCACTGACATGTAAAATTTTAACGTATAGACAGTTGCCTATACAAAAAATTGTGGGACTCTTTCCAGACCATACTTATACGTATCTTAGTTGTATATACATATTATATTACCTATCTCAAAAATGTTGTGTTCTTCAGTTTTCATGAAAGTTTTAAATTCTAGGGAGTAGCAGAAATATCACCGTGCCTAATGGGGACCTAGTCGTAGGAAACGAGAATAGGAGGCAGTTCTTGGAGCGAGCGAAGATGAAATCATTTTGGATGGCCACGGTTATTATTCTAGTCTTCATAATTTTCTGGACGCCTTACTACACCATGATGATTATACTGCTTTTCCTCAGACCCGACAGCCAGGTGATTGGTCATTTTTATATTATTCGAATATAAATGGAGTAGAAAAGTTGTATAGATATTAAATTCAACTCATTCTAAACATTTTCTAAATTGATTATTATTGACATCAATATCATGTAGGTTTAAACCGCATCAAATTTAGCAGAATATAAGAAAATGTGATAAAACAAGTGGAACTTTTTCCACTTTTTACCCTCTTTTTCAAAAATTTTGTCCGCTTAAGAGGGCGAAAAATGAGAGACAGGAAGAAAAAGGAATTTAGTGATACAATTTTAAGGCTGTCATTTCAATATGTTGAAGCTTTCTTTACAGCCGCGTCGGAAAACTATATTTTTGGGCATATGTTCTTCTCATTCTCATGAATTGTGATACTTGTATAAAAAAATACTTACGTTTCAAAAATTCATTACAGATAGGCGAAAGACTAAAATCATGGATATTCTTTTTTGGCATGCCAATCAGCCTGGTGAACCCTTTCATTTACGGCCTCACTCGACTTCGAAAACCAGAATTTAAAAACCAGTTCAACAGCAGTGGCAGGTAACTATCAGTAAATCGTGTTTCAAAAGGAAAAGGAAAACGATGTCCACTTGTCCACTCTACATAAGCCCAACTCTCCAACATCATAAACATAATTACTTTTTCGCTTTGTATTCCATACAGATTTTCAAGGCATTTACATTCATTACTGGTTGAGGAAAAGGAAAGCATTTGGTTTTTCTGTTAGTCATATGAACGAAAAAAACTGAAAAAATGGGCTCCTAATTGCGGACCTCAGATTGCGACGTTGCAAGTTTCCACTAGTGTTTTATCGTTTTGTAGACAAACTAACCAGCAGTTCTCAGTGATTTTTTTCTAGGACTTTTTCACTTACTCTTTAAAGAAATACATACATACGAGTCGCTGTTATAGCGCTCTTTGGCGCTTTGCGACACCTAATCGCCACAAAGCTCGGTCTTCCCACAGGTTATCAGGGAGTTGACACTCCCTCATCTCACTTAACACCCCCTGTCGCCAACCTCTCACTGGGCGTCCCCTACGCCTCCTCCCAGGAGAAACCCAATCAAGCATCTTTTTTGGCAGCCTCTCTTCCGTCATCCTATTGACATGACCATACCAAACAAGTTGTTTGGTCATGACGTCGAACACGATGTCATTTTCGACTTCCATTATCTGACGCACTCTATCATTACGGACCCGATCTCTCCTAGAAATTCCTGCCGACCTTCTCCAGAAATCCATCTCCGTTGCTCTTAGCATATCCTGTGTCCGTTTCTTCAGCTGCCAAACTTCACATCCGTAAAATTCTCTTTAAAGAAATCACATAGAATATTAAGATAAAATTTTAATCAGCTTGCCCTTGAAAAAAAAAAAAAAACAGGATGGGAGGTTTTGAAATGTAACAACTGAGATGTTCATTTTTCGCATTTATAAATGTTTGGCTGGAAAGGTCTTTCTAGTTGCTCTTGCTCAACACTCACAGACGTTTCGTAGTCGCTCGAACTCCTTATAACATGATTTTCTATTCAAAAGAAAACAAAAAGTACAGTACCCATGAAGAATTCAGTCTAAGTAGAGAAAATCTACCAAAAGATTTACCAATTTATATGGTATCTTAAGAATTTTTTTAATTTCCATACCGTTTTTCATCCATTGATATTCCGATATTAGTCCTTTATGGCATTCTGTTATTCTTCGGATGAGAAAAAATATAATTTTCTTTAAAAAAAAAACGACTTATGATGAACAATTATTTTCTCCCAATGTACTGAGCGTTTCTCTCTGCAGGGCAGAGTTTGGCGACGCGAGTTATAGATTCCCCGACAAAAATTGGTAAATTTACGCAAACCTTAAATGCTCATATTTCAAATATTCTTGGTTATGAGTCGCCAAATAAAATAGCGAATAATTTACTCCTCCCGTATGAAAGCTTGAATCTTTATGTCTTCATTTATGTTGTACATATTCGAAATATCTGATCATGTCTATTTGCAAAATGTCTGCTTTCGATCCGTCATTTTTTCTACCTTGAAATGAGTCATAATATTAGCTTTTTTTTCTTTGTTCAATGATATCAGATCGTGGACCAGCTGCAATCAAACAAAATTGCCCGAAAGCAGTTCAATGCCGCCGGATCAACACAAAGCACTGATGTCTGACGAGGTCAGTTAGCTCCCCCGCACAAAGAGGGTCTTTTTATTGGAAAAGTTTTACTCGCTTCATCTGAGCGAAGATTTATCACTACTAATAGAAATCCACCCTGGACAACTGTTCTTTCTCTGGGCAAAACGTTTTCTCACAACTCTAGCGGGGTTGTTCTTTACCTTGGATTTTGGGAATATGCGCGGTACAATTTCTCTCTCTTTCTTTATGAAAAATTGAGGCAGAGATTTGTAAAAAAAGCTCCTTTTAGAAATACAGATAGAATATGTTTAGAATCATCAAGACCTCGAAGAAAATGTTTCAAAGTAGAAATTGGTGACGATTTGAGAAAAACTCCTATGGAAGTGACAAAAAAAAGTTATAAAGTATATGTGAATATGTAAATAAAATGTTGCGATTATTTATTACACGATGATTTGATTTTCATTAATTCGTTCCCTCATTTGTCCCAGAACTTACATCAAAAGCAATTTCAATACAGGCTAAACCATCAAGCTTATGTTTTAGGAGTATTGATCTTTTTTCTGTAACATTTTTAGACCTATACAATGTATCCTCTTATAAGATTACGCGAGACCTGCCTCCTTCTGGGGTTTTTCTCTTGTAATTTGTTTTTAATCAAAGGTTCGAGAGTATAAAATATGAGTTAATTTTGTATACAATCAATTGAAAAAAAATAAATAAATTAAAGTAATTAGTTAATTTTATAAAAATAGTGAGCTCAATTTTAAATCCACTGCTTCTTATTCAAATCATTTGGTACAGAATATTTCTTTCATTCTAGAAATTGTCTTCCATTTCATTTTTGGTAAAAGTTACGTGAAATTTATTAGATAATCTAATTGAAAGGATTGCTCTCTCCTCTCCCCAATAAGCTGACCCCTCGAATGTCCCAGACTTTCACACGATGTGTTTCTGTGTATCTTCCACGAAAACTTCCTTGTCCCGACCAAGTTGAAAAGAGAATAGCTGCATGACTATGAACTTGTGATTAATATTTTAAAATGCATGCAAGAACTACACTGTCACTTCGAAAGAGAAACGTGGGTTTTATATATAAAAGTTAGTTGATAGAATATATAGCGCTTTCTAAGCGTATACGTACTTCTTCTCTCGATTTGTCCCTTTATAGCAAAGCTTGCAAGCGTTGTAAGCCTTCCTGAACGAACAATGAAAGCAAGGCGAATTGCAAGTTATGATCTCATAATTCCTGAGTATCCACTCAATAAAACAGATGTTTCATTTTAAAAACTGAGAAACAAGCAAACTTATAGGGATCATACAAGAGCAACAGATTACTCCATAACAAAAAAATATTTTACTCATAAACAAGCATATTTTTATATTTCTGAGATAAACTCAAGTGTCTATAGAAACTTTTGCATTCTACAGTCAAGTCCGCTCCATAATTGTTGCGGGCAATCCCTATGGTTTAAAAGACCGGCAGGCATGCTGGTACGGTTTGGGCGTCGTTATCATTCGTTTTAATGTACTTGTACCGTACATAATATTCAGGTAAATTTCGTCAAAAATAAGAGTAGGGTGAGTTGCAAGAGCTTTGTCGTGATGCTGTTAGAGATAATGTGCAAATTTACGGCAGCTTTAATGATTATCGGTCTAGTGACCGAATTTCACGCAGAATCGGCTGTTTTGGAGCAAAAACCTCTTGATTGGTGGCAACGAGGGGTTTTTTACCAAATTTACCCTAGGTCCTTCAAAGACAGTAATGGCGATGGTGTTGGAGATCTGCGAGGTAAGGAATCAAATATTCTTTCACGATTAGAACTTCAAATTTCGCAGCTAAAAGAATATGTTAGCAGCTAGATTCCCGTTTTGGTATGATCCTCAGAAAATCAAACACACTATACAAGATGGCAGAGAGAGATTATCATGCGGCTGGTTCATAAAACCAGGTGCAAGATTTAAATGGGGAAAAAAACCTACCAATGCACATGTAAAAAGGGACAAATATATATTATTGGCTACTTAATTTTCTGGGAGTTCTATATATAATCAGATTATAGTAGCCACTAACATTATTTTTCATACGTACTCATTCTTTTTTTGAAGAAAGACAATTTGAACACTAATCGGGAACAATGAGGTAGAACCTAAAACTGGTGGTCCGATAACTAAAATTAAACATTTTATACTATTTTCCATTGTAACAATACAGCGAGAGTCTGTTTATTTCTTTTTAGCATGATAAAAATAATTTTATTTGTAATATGCGGTAAATTCTCATCAGTTCATCCAATAGATTTTTTTTTCAATGAGAATCAATTTTTTTAGGTATAGCGGAAAAAGTATGGTATTTAAAAGATCTAGGCGTGTCAGCGATATGGTTCAACCCTATATTCGATTCTCCTGGCTTGGATCTGGGATATGACATTTCCAACTACACACGTATCGACCCCCTTTTTGGGACTTTAGAAGATCTGGAGTACTTGAGAGACGCTCTTCATAAAGCAGGTTAACTTTTTTGAAAGTTTTATTTCTCATATCTATACTGAAAATTATTCAGATATCCTCTCACCAAAAACTGATTAATTTCTGCTGACGAGAAAAAATACGGAAAAATTATAAACCTCTAATTTTTAAATATTTTTGGGAAGACGTCATTCCTCCATGCGTTCCTTATTCCGTTTTTCTTTTAAGCGTTTAGATGGATGGATGGAATTTTGTTGTTCATACCTTATTTTTATATTTTATGCGATTATCGAAATAAAGTTATATCAGTGTAAACTTCGTCCTGAGATATATCTGCCGTTTTTTAGGGGAAAAAGTCACCACGTTGAATTATTTTCTTTTTTTTTAAGAAATTTTACAACACACTTCTCTTCTATAGTATTCATGGATAACTATTGTTTAAACGTCTCTGATTTCCAGAAGAATTTGTGTTATACATTAAAAAGACAATTCTATTTGTTTGCCGGTAGTAGGAATGTGCCAGGACCTTACTGACAAAATTTGGAATTTCCAGGAATACGGCTTCTGCTGGATTTTGTCCCGAATCATACAAGTGATGAACATCCATGGTTTCAGTGGTCTATCAAAAAAGTCGATCCGTACACAAACTACTACGTTTGGAAGGACGCCAAAATGGTCAATGGTCAGAGAAAACCACCAACTAATTGGGTGATTATTCAAATAATTTACTGAATATTATAAATTCCTCATCACCCTGACCATTAGTTGAGGTTAGCGGTGTTAAATATTCACCAGTTTATGTTCGCCAGCTTATGAGGAAGTATGCAATGCTGGAGTTTGAATATTGCCCTACTAAGATGGACTCATAGAATGCGTATCGGCGATCTGAAGGTTAAATATTCTAACTTTAAACTTTTGATCGTCCATTATAAAAATCTATGCTAATCTGTGCTTTGCATCAGGTAAAACAATAACCTCATATTTTAAAGAGAACATTTTTAGAATCAATATCGTTTTAATATTATCATGAAAAACTCCATTGAAAAAATAAAAATAAAAAAATAATAGCGAGTACAAGACTTTTTTGCTCTGTTCATACAGATAAGCGAGTTCGGAGGCTCCATGTGGAAATGGAACGACGAAAGACAACAATACTTCTTACACCAGTTCCACCAGAAACAACCAGACTTAAATTATGAATGTAAAGAACTTGTTCAAGAGATGATGGTAAGTGACCTAGCTTTCTATTTATAGTATCTTAATTGAAAGTCGTGGCAAAAATCCTAAAATAACCATTTTCAAACCACTTAAATGAATACTGCTCTTCATCCTCGCAGGATGTTGTCAGGTTTTGGCTGGACCGCGGTGTAGATGGGCTGCGTTTAGACGCCATCAACTTCATGTTTGAGGATCCGCTATGGAGAGATCAAGAGCTTCTAGCGCCTGATCTGGACCCCAACTTTTTCTTGAACTACAATCGATCAAGGACGATGGATCAACCAGCCACATACGAGATGGTCACGAGATTCAGAGAGATTTTCGACTCTTACAGTAAAAAAGACGGCCGAACCAGGTAAGGTCAAACGAATCGTGCCGTTAGAAAATTTTAAATATTTCTACAGAAACATTAATGACTATTGCAAGTATGGATATTATGTTTCAGGGGACCTCTTGGATTTTTTTAAAGTGAAATTCATTTAAAAAAATATGCAAGAAAACATGTTTAATTTTTAAAATGTTTGTAAGCGTCAAAAAATCTCTAAAGAGCATTTTGACACCCTTTTCACTTAAATGTAATTTATTGTTAACTTTTGAAGCCCCTTAAACATTCATAAAAACACATTTTTTTAAGGTTGATTTTTAGAAATTTACAAGTTGTTTAAAATTTTTCACACAAAGTAAACAAATATTTTTAGAGGTACAGAGACTTTCACCCCTAGTTATAAGACTGTTGTTAAAGCTTCCGAAAAAAAAAATTGTGTGAATTTCGATACCAAGATTCTTGCGCGAGACCACTAGTTTTGGATACCAACTATCGGAACAAATCCAAATGTTTTAATTGCAGAGTAATGATGACTGAGGCTTATACAACGCTGGATAAGACACTGGGTTTTTACCAGTACAACGGAAAGCCTGGCGCTCACATGCCTTTTAATTTCTTTTTCATCACGCATGTCAATGGACGGTCGCCCGCAAAAGATTATCAGAGAGCTATCCAAGGCTGGATGCAGGGCATGCCAGCAGGACACTCGGCTAACTGGGTGGTAAGATAATCAATGAGTATCAAATCTTAGTTTCCAAATAGTTTTATAAATGTTTATTAGTACATTTTTATATCGGCGCTTAACCGCAATATGGGCATGAAAGGAGTCCAATTTTGATTTTTCTTGCTCTCTGATATGCGTAGACATTAACTTTTACGATGTATAATTTTTCTCACATGTAGAATTTTCTCTCTCTGAAGAAAGTTTAGTCACCCTCTATTTCATAGACATGTCACATCTTTTCTTCTATACCTCTTCTAGCGCTCAATGGAAGTGATTAAAAATAATTGTTCCTGTGTGTAAAAAACACGTTTGATCATTAAGGCAAAATGCATCATGAAGGAGCATCACCTAGAAGGTCGAATTTTTAAGATCTAATGTACAGTTTCAATATCAGATACAATGAGCACTTAAATGTCTTCATGTTATCGGAAAGTGGTAATGCAATTTGAAAGCAGATTTATTTCCGCAACCATAAATCAAGTATTACAAATCACGTTTTAAGATTTAAAGGGCAGAGACAATATAACTAAGTTGCGTGGGATTTAAGGAACCTTCAGTATGAATATTTTAATCCATGCTCTTCACAGATGAGATAAACAAGCCCCACGACACAAACCTCTTGAAGTTGTGATTGCCAATGTTTGATGATTTCCTGTATTGGTTAAAGTCACAGAAGGCGAATCCACTCGAGAATTTTTGCCCAAAAAATAAGAAGTGGTGGTTTTATAATGATGTTATATTCTAATCCTCCATTGGGCTAGGCTTTGATCTCCGCTATTCTAGGTTGAACGTGTGGCCAGGAACTTGGTAGTTGAATGAGGATTCGACCTTAAAGAATTCCTTCATCATTTCAACCTCCCCCCCCCCCCCCCCCAACAAATCTTATTGAGGCAGCTTGCCTCACCTGAAATCGAGGTTTCTAATGAATTTAAATGAAGCAAAAAATTTTGTTGCCAACTTAAAAAATCGCCACTGAGCTGATAGAGGCTCGAAAAATAGAAAAAACCACGTAAATCGAATTACAAACCCATGAGCATCGCAAAAGCCGATAATTCTATCAAAGGTTGAATAGACCCTGTGTTTTCTCTCAGAAAGAACTTAATTTAGGTCGTAAGTATCCTAAGGACGCTCTAAAAGTAACCTAGTCATATGATTTTATTCCTCTCTTTTTCTCTTCCTCCCCCCTCTCTCTCTGGATTCTAACTAGATCCATTAGATAATCGTAAATAATAGATAATGGAATGATACAATTATTCAAGCTTTCGTGTGTTGCGCAGTAGCATTCTCAATTGAAGGCGTTTTTTCCCTTTAGTCAGACTTTCCCTCTGACCTCACTCTTCAATCCTTTCTCCCTCTCTCTCTCTCCCCCCTCTCTCTCTCTCTCCCCTCCTATCTCCCTATCTCCCCCCTCTTCCTTCTCCATCTCCCTCCCATCCTCCCTTTCCCCTCTCACCCTCTCCTTCTTTCCCTTTTTCTTTTTCTTATTTTTTTTGCTTGTTGATTCATCTAAAATTCTTGTGATCAGATAGGGAACCACGACAACCATCGGATAGCGGCAAGATACGGTACGGATCTCGTAGACGGCATGAACATGATAGCGCTCTTACTCCCCGGGACCGGGAACACGTACTACGGGGATGAAATCGGAATGGACGACGCAGCTATCAGATTCGACGAGGGTGTCGACCCACAGGCCTGCCAGTTCGACAAGGATTGGTTCAATCGCGTCACCAGGGACCCCGAGAGAACACCCTTCCAGTGGGACACCTCCTTGAACGCAGGTTAGACGTTAGAAAACCTCGGTCATGAGCAGTGACGAATGCCTGCGATAGGATTACGCATATGCTCCCTTTTTCCCTTTTTGGAGATGCATACACTGGAAAAAAAAAATTCATTGGGGTACTCAACTCAAAGGTACTCAACTCAAGGGTACTTTTCCTTGTCGATGTTTTTAAGAGTCCGGACTCTAGATCCAATGTGTTTTTTTCCCAGTGTAGGATTGCGCGAATTTTTCTGGTACCAAAAACTCACATATTTGCGCGAATAATCAATATTCAACGAGGAGGCATTAATACGGCGACCTTGATAATTTGTGGTAGATAACTACATCGCGGAAGACTGTTCATTCCCTCCTCACTTACGGGCATGTCTCTCTTCGATGGATACCTAGCCCTCGCAGCACGAATGGCCCAAAGAGGTATTGTAAACATTTAAAAAGTGAACTGGGGGCCTGCTGAAGCCACGCGGCCGCCAACCACTGACTAAAACTACAGAAAAACACTGAAAAATGTTCAAGTTTTTTAAGAGATGGATGAATGCAAAACCGGCGGGTGCACCCGAAAGAAAGCGTATATTTATCTCTGATTGCAACGTTAGTCACCGCATTCATGCTTTATTTTTAATAAATGTTTTTAAAGGGCTGCACTCCGTTTTTCTGTAAATTTTCCGCAAATTTACCTAAATGACCTCAAATAATACTATCGAAAATTCCGAGGCAATATTTTTGTTTGTTTTACTTTCTTATAATGTAACCCCCCAAAAATTAAATATCATCAGAGTTCGTGAATCGTTACAATGTGGATATATATTTTTCCCATAATTATGGTAAAAACTGGAGCATAAAGTCAAAAATGCAGTCCTACAGCATTCCCACAGTCTTGTAGACGCTAATATGCGTTTCATGCCAATTGACCGTCTGCACTCTCTGCACTGCGTTGGGTGCAATGCGAGAAGTATTCATGCAGTCTTGTAGGCGCTTATATGGGCTTGACGCCAACCGCACTGTTTGGCGCAATGCGCGAAGTATTTCTAAAGTCTTGCAGGTGCTAATATACGTTTAACGCCGGCCGTATTGTGTTCGACGCGATTGTTCGAACTCGCGTTAGAATAATCGCGGCATCGATCAATAGATCTCAAAAGGCCCATGTTGTGTTGCGACTCCGTTATGAGCATCCCAAAGTTGCTTCGTTTCTCCCGATTAAATATTTTTTCCGAGAAAAGTTAGGACAGTTCTTCCGCAGTTAGGACGCTAATTTTTTACTTTTGAGTTGAATATTGAAATTTCTGATGTTTCCACTTTGTTGTACAGAAAATATTTATGAGAAAACATGTTTCGTCATGTTTAATTTTTGTTTACCTCCTCCACTGGTAAATTTTCAGCCCAGAGAAATAATGCAACTTGGGTCAAATTTGCCCATTTTGGTCATCCATAAGCTGTTCAACCGATTGGTAAGCTCCACTTTGAGCTCAGTTTTATAATTTTTTAGGTTTTTCGACGAGCATGAAAACTTGGCTACCGGTGAATTCCAACTTCTGGCGTTTAAATCTGAAGGAACAGATGCAAAGTAACGAAAAAAGTCATTACAAGGTATATAAGAGACTTATGGATGTTCGAAAGACAGACACGATGCTGTACGGGGATGTGGAGACCTACGTGCTTGCCAAATGGGTCTTCGCCTTTACTAGGTGAGCGGTAGACAATCAAACATTTTTCGTGAGATCGGTGCCAATCGAATAATGCATCTGTGTAATGATGGCAGCACCAGCAAAATTTACCCGGAAAGAAACCTATTAGGTTCCGGGTGCATATTTCAATGGAATTTCAACGCGTTTTGAGGCACTGCTCCACCACGTTCTTCGTTGTTTTTTTAAATAATTATTTTGAGGGAACAACTCTTGTCTTTGCTCTCCTCGAATATAAATTTTTCATAAAATAGCCGTTCAATTTTCATGGAAATAAATCGGGCCCACCAAAGTTCTGGACGGAAACTTTTGCCATGGCTATGGTTCAGTTGAAGCTGATTTCCTTACATTTGGAGGGAACTTTGAACTCGCATGGTCTCCGTGCTGCGGAGAAGGAGTCTCAATTGGACGTAGTTCTATCAAACGGAACTATGTGCATTGAGATATGAGCCCTGAGACCCATAAGAATAAGTGCATTACAGGGCTCACGTCATAATGCACATAGTTCTGTTTGATAGAAATACGTCCAATTTTACTTTTGTGCTTGCATAGACGAGGTACAACATACCCATTAACTCCAGATCTTCGTCACGTTGAGAAAAGAAATGATTCCATTGAAAGCCGACTTTTGATACGGTCCCACATTAAAGAAAGCCTGACATATGAGTCAAATATTTTCACGGTTGAATATGATAGTCCACTGTTTACAAATTTCAATTTTTGATTTCTTCTTTTTTATTTTGTAGGCGTTTGACTGGAAGTGACACCTATGTGGTGGTCGTTAATCTTGGGAGTGACACTACATCAGTCGATCTCTCCGCTTTCATGAGTGATCTACCGGAGACTTTAACAGTCCACACGGGCAGTGTCAATACCCAGTATGATCCGAAGTAAGGGTGCCTTTGTTATCATTGAACGATTTTTTCTTGCAGATATCTGTGCTAATCATGTGCCACGTAGACTTTTGAAAATTTATAAAAAATGGTGATAGGATTATTCCGAGGAATATGCTGTATGTATATGCTCTTAAAATGAGATAATGGGCCACTGGACAAGGTACGAATTTCAGCATTCTGGTACATGTTTCTTCACCAAAATTTCACGTAAAACACGATGTGCACAAAAAAAAATTACCAAAATCAACTCCTTCCGAAGATATTCAATGATTCATAGTGCGTGAATTGAAACCACTCGCTCATGAAAACTCAATGCTCTACTTGATTCACATCGCGCGCTAAACGTTATCATGAACGTCTCTACGATTTAAAAATCTGGCAATCTCAATCTTGACGCTTTGGCTCAGCTATAGCAAATAACTTACAGTTTGAACAACACATGGTGGGAAATGAACATTGCTTGATTGAGAAGCTTGCTGAAACCGTTGTAGTGGGCGATTTGACTCACGTAGAGCTTTGCGTTTCTTGTGAGCGGGCAGTTCAAATTCCTCGTAACCAATGTGAAATAAAAATGTTAATATCTCCGTTGGGAGTTAGTTTCAGTAATTTTCGTTGCGCGAATCATGTTCTACGTGAAATTCTGGTTAAGAAACATGTATCAGAATGTTTAAATTTGTACCTTGTCTAGTGGTCCATTCTGGTTTATCGGACGGAAATCTCTGCGATGCGATTTTCTACGGTGTTCTTAAAAGTTTCCTTCAAAGGACCACTTTCAATTCTAGGGTCAAAAAGGCCCCTGAAGGCCCTTAAGGCTGACATCTTGTTACTTTTTATGCGGGAAAATAGTGTTAACATTAATTATTTTTACAATCTATAGGCGCGTGCTTGCTTGGTCCTTCCATGAACATCAATGTACCTAAGTGTCAATCTGCTAAAACAAATTTATTCTTCTTTTTTTTACAGTGACAAAGTGCCAACTGGTGTATTTTACATGCGACCAAAAGCCTCCATCCTTTTAACCACTGCCCAAGAAGTGCCGCCTGCTGCATATTCGGATTCCAAAACTAGTGGAGTCGCAACAATGACATCCACTTCAATCGGAATAATTGTGTTCCTTTTCACTCATAGGTTACTCCTATAGGCTAATATCCATTCCTTTTATATGTATTTTTATTGTGATTTATAATAATTAAAATTAAAAAGATGAAACAAAAGAAGAAGGAACTACCCGACGGAAATTACCAATGGCGAGGCGTGAATGGTCGTGATCCTGTTAATCGATACTTTTCCATTGGTTTAAATGGCAGATTAATCGACCTATCGCAAATCACGCCACGACGCCACTGGAAATTACACTATGGCTGTTGAATGATTATAAGGGCGCTGAACAATTTGAATTAATTCACACGATTTCCCAGATGGCTGTTATCAAACGAAGTACCTGACAATTATCCCGTTTTAGGGTTAGACTTTGATTTTGTTATTTTTTACTTCAGCTGTTGGCGTAATGATGACGTGAAGGTCAGTAATGCTTGAGAGGATGTCAGTCGCGACCATTTCGTAGTCAGTTAAATTGAATTAAGTACACATTTTTATTCATTTTTTGGGTAGTCAGGATATAAATACATTGTGGGTAATGAGAGTGTTGATAGAAAAGTGACCAGAAAATTCCATCCTTCAAAACTGCATTAAAACTGAAAACAACATGACTAAAAAGGGCTGTAATGTTGTCGAATGTTTCCTTTTACATGTGATTGAAGAGAGGTTCCGGAAGGTTAAATCTACGAGCATATTTTTAAATATCGATCAGCAAAAAATAATCAGCATGCTTTACAGACCTATGTCTAGTTGAACATGAAAGATTCGCACACAAAAATGTATAGGTTTCTTATCTCTAACTTTTTAGAAACTTGGAAGGTCTAATCGTGTGATTCTTTGCACCTTTTTGTGGTCTGTAAACTATCGAAGTAGTGACTGTCTTCTGCACAGTGCAATTGTATACAATAAAATCAGTAATATTTTATTATTTTTTTTTTTTTAAAGAAAACTCCTAACGTATACACAACGTTTTGTCTTTTTTTAGTTATAATCTGATTCATCATCTCCAACTTTATATGTTTTCTTAGGCGCTATTTCCAGGATAATTGCGAAAGGAGAGGGAGGATTTACATATGAAATAAAACAACGCTGCAAGTTTTGAAGCGTGTGCGAATACACAATGCATTCTCATTTTGCATGGGTTTCTCCCTTCTTCCTTGATAAAATCTAGATGAAATTCGTATGCTAAACGGAATCAATTTCCACAATAATACCATTTTCTAGATGTAAGATTACCATCATAGAGGAAACCGAACAATTAGGAATGTTTTGGAGAATGTAGGGTGCAATCCAGCATAACAGCACCAACGGTGTTACAATTTTAAAAATAAACCAAAACTAGAGAATCTTAAGATGATTTTGACTTTGCAGAGATTTATAAATTAAAATTAAATAATTCCAAAACAATTTATACAATAGTAACATATTCTACACATTTTCAATCTAGAACGCAATTTGCGTGGATAAGCATCATGCAATCCATTGCAGTCTAATTCTATTCCACATCGCAAAATATGATTCCATTCGTGAGTTGCACATTTGCTTATGCGCTTAATCTCAAGTATCGGATATATTTTGCAGCTTGTCATAAAATGGTTGACAATATTATGATGTCAATAATATATTTTCACTGAAAAACTTAAAATCCTCCCATTGATTCGCTCCATTCGCAATTAATACATATTCTTGAAAGTTGACACTGCTCTTCCTCCTCGATTTAACTTCATTATAAATGTCGAGAGCAGCTTCGATAGAAATCGATAACAACAATTTTTATCGATATTACCGATTTCTATGTACATTTAAATGGACGGAGCCCAGTGTGGCCAGCTTTCAAGAATTGTTACGAGTACACGTCCATTCGGCGCGAGTCAAGGAATCAGGCTGCAGGGCATTCCGCACACCAGCGATATATTCTTTGAGTTTGATCCAAGAGTAAATTATGATTGATGTCAATATCACGAGGAGGGCTTAGGCGATGCTTTGATTTCCGAGAGCCTGAGATCAATTGGAAGTGGACGTTGCATAGGTTGAACTGGCTCTACCGATTGCATGTGGTGTTCCGCTTGGATGGGCTCTTCTTGCGTGTCAAAGACCTTCCCCCTTGCAAATGGGTACTGGTCATTCGTTGTGAAGTAATACGTCCCCCGGGTACTGGAAAATCATGACAATTTGACAAAGAGTGTCTAGAGGCGAATTTATACTATGGATTTGCTGCTGTATAAACGCCTAGGCACACCTGCGAGTTACAAGCTCTTGATGAGAGTGAAACACCAATAGGCAAGGAGAATTTCGATAGCTCGACGTCGAGCGATCGAAATCCTGTATTCCTATCGGTGTTTCACTTTCAACAGGCGCTTGTAATTCGCAGGTGTATCTGCCCCTTCAGTGAATCAAGTGAAGCACAGTGTATATGGGGTCGTGTCCTGAGGCTAAACGACTATTTTGAACGGGCTTGTTTGGTGGGTGAAATTTAGACCTTTTATTTCAAATAAGTTTTTTTCCCCCAAAAGTGCTCTGAGTTGAAGCTACGTCCCTCCCCAGATTTTTGGGATAGTAAATTTCCTTCGAATTGTTTTTGGTGCCGATGGACTGAAATTCAAAAAAATCTCTCGTTTAAAGAAAATGTCAGGGGATTCCAGGGAAAAGAACTAGGTTTTCACCCTGAAAGATCCGAAAACCCCTGAAATCCCTGCTCTTTAACTCTAGATTTCGAATTTTTGAGGTAATGAATGGATTTAGCGATAAGCAATAGGAGGGAGAGGGTATGCCCATATTTCATGTGTATCCAGAACCGCCACCAAAATTCAGGAAAATTAACATAATGATTTTCTCCCAAAGTTTAGTGTGTATCTCCGGCGGTGGTGGGCAATTTAAGAAACAACTTTAAAAAATTAAAAATATTGCGAACTTTAAAACTTTTCTCACATTGACTGAGATCCCTACCCATGGAAGGAAGGGTCATTCTATTCATGTGACAGTGCGATTTTGCAAGTTGGCAACATTGTTTTTCCTTTATTTAAATCCATTAAAAATATCAATTTTAGGTGAGGCAGGGATCGATTGTTTGACATACATTTAAATGGAGGAAAAACAGAGCTGCCAACTTTCAAGAATCGCTACTGTAATGTGAGTACTCCATTGCATACGTGATATCAGTGTTGTGCTTACCTATGGTTCACATGCGCTCCCAGAAGGACTAGCTCGTCTCCTGGGCCAGGTTTACAGAATCCTGTGAGGTGGGTCAAAATACTGAGGCACGAGTAGGCGTAAAACCCTACTTTCGTGTAAATGGATTCAGCGTAGTAGTATACTGCCCGCACGTGATTACAGGAAGAGTCTGGAAGGGGCAAGTAAAAGGAACTTTTGAAGCTTGCTCATGTCTGTGCAATGAGTAGATCTGGTCCTATAAAGTCATATATAAACTGAGGGTTCACTTCAGCCCCAACCCCCTCCTTAGGCGTTTCATATCTCAGAAGTTATGGGTTACGCGTTAACCGTATGATTTTATATTATGGAGCGATAGGAATTTTCCAAGTTAATTTAATTGATCTGGTACAGTAAACCGTTTCGCTGTGTCTCAGCTATACCGCACAATATTTAGAAAAATAATTCCAGAGACCAAAGGAATGAAATAAATCTTGAGTCACATTAAGTCGAATCCGTGAGCATTTACTGAAAATTAATGTCGAAAATTAGAGAAACAGGTGTTCCTCATTGACATGAATGAGTTCATAACAGATAGAGATTGTTTCTCTCATTTAAACTTTCTCTAATCTTTTGTCGCTCATTAGTATTTTCATAGTCATTAAATTATTAAAGTAATTAAAGTCAAACATTTATTTTTTTATTAAAGTCCCATTAAATCGAATCCGTGAACATTCATTGAAAATTATAATTTCGAAAATTATAGGGAAACGGGCGATCCTCATCGACATGAAAGTGTATGCGAGAGATAGTAACTGTTCATTGATAGACGTTTCTCTAGTCTTTTTTCTTCAATAGTAATTTCATAATCTATAAATGATTAAAGCAAGCAAAATCAATTTTTTTTCTCTACGCGGACACGGGAAAGAAACCGAGTCCATCAGTAAAGAACCAACCCGCGTTAAGTTGAATTTGAGAAAAAGAGGTTTGAAGTTTTATTCCTGCATTGGGCTCATTGTGGGAAATAAACTTTAACCTCTCTTTTGCAAACTAATTTCTGTTTTTTTTTACTTTCATTTTTTGGCAGGAGAAAATATACGGCTAGTGGAACTCAAAAACAATCTTAAATTAGTTATTGCGAAGATGTGGGTTGGTTCCTTTCTAATAAACTCGGCCGCCATGACGAATCCTTTGCAAGGAAAAAAATTAAATGTTGATTTAGCATTCATACTGTTAAAAAGATGTCCGACAAGTTTCAAATGCTGATTTTACATTTTAACAAATGCTAACGTAACTACGCCCGCTGCAAAACGAACTAATTAAAATGTTATGTTAGCATTTTTATAATGTAAAATCAGCATTTGAAACTTGTCGGACATCTTTTTAACAGTATAAATGCTAAATCAACATTTAATTTTGTTCCGTGTGCGTGTTTGAACAGCTAACGATGTTCTTACTCGTGCCACATCCAGGCTGTAGTAGAGCATGATTGGCGTAGAAGTCAACGTGGCCGATACTCGTGAGTTGTCCTTTGTAGCCGGCATTTGTGTGATAAACGTCCAAAAAGTCCGCGTCGGTGATGTCCAGTCGTTCCTCTGCGTATGTCGTCATTGTGTCGAACAAAGGCCACGCTGGATCCAACGCTGAAAAATAAAGAAGGAAATTGAGTACATAAAGGAATTTTCGATCAAGATGTAGGTCATTGTAATTTAGACTCTTGATTTCCAGACGGGAAAACCAATTTTGAGAGTTAGGGTTTTAAAATTTGAAAATCTTTGATGCTGCTTATTGTGGTTTAAAATGTAAATGTTTCACAGCATCGGCCAATTTCTGTCGATTTTCTTAATCTGGCGCATGTTTCAAGCTAGCGCATTAATGTAAAAGTATGCGTGATTCTTTTTGGTGAGATGGGAAAGTGGGATTTTAAATTCACCGAACGAAACCATGTGCGAGCATAGGCGTAGCTAGGCCATTTTGCTGGGGGGGGGCCTGGCCCCCCACCACCGGGGGGTCTGGGGGGTATGGAATACCCCCCAGGTCAGCGGGGGGTCCGGGGGGCCTCCCCTGGAAAATTTTTGAAATTTTAACTCTATTTGAGCGCATCTCGAGGCACTTGTGGCGTTAATCCTCCTTCAATTTCTGCATAAAATTCACCCAGTTTTATGCATTTTAAGGTTAAAATACTTTGAAATTGTTGCATTCAACAGGTTATTCCATTTATTTTCTCACTTTTAACGATTAAAGATGGTGTTTTTGCACCATCCAGAATTTCTGGGGGGGGCCAGATGATACTATTTCCAATTTTGGGGGGGGGGCCAGGCCCCCCCTGGCCCCCCCCTTCCTACGCCACTGTGTGCGAGCTGTATGCGGGACTCATGAGCCGTGACATGAGCGTTGTGGACAGGACTCATGAGTTAAATGACGTCAACCTGAATTTTCTTGTCTCCGTCGTCGCACTGACGTCACTGGTGCTTTACAATTCCCATTCATTCTTACGGCCTTCGACTAACTAGCACACCTCTTCTTTACCACCTGGTCCCGTTCGGCAAAAATACACCTAATTCGACTATGAGTCTGCGACGGATATCGACGGTGAAACTCCCAAACCACGTATCTCGGTTTGCAACGTTGCAGACTTACTGTCATACTTTATTTTTTGAAAGAAAAACTACTCAACGTACATTCCCTAAAATATCTGTGATTTTTCTGCTCTGTGCAAAGAAAATTCTGTGAAAACCACACGGAAAGATGTTGATTCACTTCCAGAAAAAAATTAATAATAGGAGCGGAGATTTTTAAACACCGCAAACGAGATACGTGGTTTGGGAGTTTCACCGTCGATATGTGATTTCGATATACTAACCCGTGATCCAATATGGTTTGCCGATGGTAAGTTTATGGGAGATCTGACTCATGACCTGGGCCCCGAGGCTGAAGCCGATGAAATGGATGTCCTTGAGTGTGAACCAGGTCTGGTGCTGGAGAAGGGCCTCGATGAAGAGGGCCGAGCAGTTTCCGACGAGGGCGACGTTGCGGGCCGACTGGGTGTAACACGGCTGCGGACACAGGCGCCCCCAGTTGATGACGATGATGTTCACCGGGTCCGGCATCCTGTTGTAAGCTGCGCCCACAGACACCCAATATTAGTCCCTAGAACCACGGCAGTCTTTCAAAAAACTATTCCCTTGTCATCCGTCGGAAATGGCAGTTCCAGCGATGGCATGCTCTGC
>NW_027311851.1:0-20292 GCF_918797505.1 Bemisia tabaci
AAACGAGCCAATCAGATTTAAATATTGCAAATCGCTACATCGAATGACATCATGATTCTTCGTTAAAAATGGCGCTTTTTGCAAAATCTAGGGATTTTTTAAGTATATTTGAGCAAATCTGGGGATTTAGGGATTTTTAGAGAAATCTAGGCATTTTTTTTCTTCCCCGCTATACTAGGGCCCACGAACGATGATCCCTGAAAAATCGGGCGAATAAACGCATGGACCATGTAAATGACAACGCTGCAGGGTCGAGCACGCACATCGACGAGACCGGGTATTGTGAACGCGAAAAGCTATTGTATGCGAACTGCTGCTATTCTACCCCTATCTTCAGGTCAAAATTCTTCATAGGATCCCCTTTCGTAAAAGATCAATTTCTTGTAATTTTGCCCCAATCTCTTCGTCCATTACATGGTTGGATTGCTCGTAAAATTCTGAGCTAAATCATATATAATTGTTATATACAATTTTTATTTTTTCCTTCTTCTTCCTTTTTGAAGCGAAGTCCAATTTTTATTTATAACATCGTATCTCGAACTGTAACTTTGCTGCTATTTGACCGATTTTTATAAACGAGGCCTCTTTTTACTCGTGTTTTAAAGGAGAGTAACGAAACACTTGCTAAAAAAATGTTACACAACTTTCAACAAATTTTGGTTTTTTCTAGCGGGAGGGTGAAATTGTAAATTACGCGTAAGTAATTAGGGTTCGATTGTGGCTCGGCTCGGCATTGTCCCCGAACTCGAGACTCGGTTCGGGCCGGGGTGTCGCTGTTGCCAGTGTTTGCAAGAAATACCCGCGGCTCAGGGATCATCGTTCGTGGGCCCCAGTATAGGGATTTAATATCGGAAGACTGGCTTCCAGTATCGTAGCGTTGATCGTCGCTGATGTCGAAATGGAACCTAATGCCGGACTTACTGTAACACCTCCATTCCTCAATTCCGGTGAGGAATACGTCTCTACCCTTAACTCAATATAAATATACAAATTGATAAGTGAGTGCTTTAGTCTCCTGAAAACAGAATTGCGAAACTTAAAATTGGAGAAAAATGATGAGTAAATGAAAAAATGGAACCAATTGATGGGATATGTCCCATGCCATTCTGACACAAAATATGGCGTCTATCGAATCACCTTAACTAAATAAAATAACCAAATTTTCAACTCTCAAACTATCAACTATCAACTATCAAAATTCAAACTATCAAAATTTCCAACAATGACAAAAATGATTGTAATATACCTATAATGTAATGAAATATACACGCTCTAATAATTTAATTTGTATTACCTTTATGTTATGTACCTACATGTTATACTATTTTTATAATAAATTTTGCCAACATGCTTTTCAATTCAGTCTACAACATTTCATTCCGACGTGGCAATAATGATTTATAATGCCCCTAAACATTAAAATGAATTACAATAGTAATGCCGCATTATAATGTCGTATTATACATCGCAACGATTCATGTCCTACTGATTATTGATTATTGTAAGATGAATTCTGTTTTCTCTGATTGTATGTTTCATACGTGCGAAGCAAGTACGGGTCACTAGAAACGTGGTTCGTACGGGTGGCTGATGAAATTGATCTTCGAATACCTTTTGATGAGCTAGGGAAATGGAACCATCTGCATCTCATGGACAATAAATAGTTGCCGTAATTAAGGTCATCCCGTGATTAAGGTGCCGTGATTTAAGTCATAAATTCTTCATCTAATTCTTGATTCATCTCCAAAATGTCTGCTAAAGCTTTCATGCGCTTCTCCTTGTATGCATGAATGAGCAAATTGGGTATCGAACAAGCGGACACTTTTTGAAAATTTAGATGATTCTGGACAATATCGTACAGAAGTCCACGAGCTGCAGATAGAACCATTACCTCTAGCTCATCAAAAGTTATTCGAAGATCATTCAACAACCTCTTTGACAAGTTGCAAAAACTTTTCGTTAACAATAGTGTCACACGGTACTAGGAATATTTACTATTTAACGAACCTTATATTTCCCTGACTCAGTCCTAAATTATAGAAGTATGCGTTACTTTTCCAGCAATCCAAAAAAACAATTATACAAAAAACCAATACCTACACTTTCAGATATAAAAATGCAAATTTTTTGCAGCCTCGCTAAACGACTTATCAACCAGAGATTTTTTAGGAAGCGGACCTCCAAAGAGCTTTCAAAATTAAAAGTATACAACAAGTGATAATGCCATGTATTCGCCATATCAAAGCCCAATACACATTTATACACCGGCTACGTAAATCTGCTAAGTTACAAAACATGAATCGACAGTTGTCGGATTGTACATCAATGACAAAATGTGTCTAGGCCCTCATTCTTGACTACAACTACTGCCCCCAGAGCCGCTCTCCGACGCCAATGCGTTGGAGCTTCCTGCTTGTTTTCAGGTTCGTGTCTGATACTTTTTTAGAATGAATTTGCAGACCCACGTCTTAAGCTCGTGCAAACCGCAGCACTGGCTCGGTTTTTTGGGAAATAATGGTGCTTGAGTGCGTCTAGTGGCTTTAATTTTTCATGTTTTCTTTAATTTCAGAAGTTTGTCGGTTACTTCGATACGTTCAACACGGAAAAAAATAGGGTAGTCAACCTAACCAGCCGCTGGTTGTGTCGACTACCCTATTTTTCCCCGTGAATTTTGCAATTTTTACTCTGTACGATTAATGAACTTTGAACCTGAAAATAGCGTAAACTTGTGCTGCTTTGCCAATATTTTCTGAACCCCTCTCCACGTAGGGGATGCCCTACCAGGAACAATCACATTACGCCCCTTTAACCGCCTAAAGGTCCACGCCCTCAGATGCGAGCCAGTCCGACCCTACTTGGGTTAACATCATTTCACCAATGGTTTGGCAGAGCGAGTTCCATCCCTGTAATGCAATTCACGCAGGATTTGTTCTAAATACGCATGGTAGATGTAGTCAATGCCAAATGGCCTCGATAAAATTGAAAAGCGAACCACACGTGTCAGGCTATTTTAATTCCATAAGAAAGAAAGGTTTGCGCACTGTGTCAAGGTTACATTCAAGGGGAGTTAAGGTGATTCGATGGACGCCATATTTTGTGTCAGAACGGCATGCGATATATCGCATCAATTGGTTCCATTTTTTCGGCTACTCGTCATTTTTCTCCAATTTTGAGATCGCAATTCTGTTGTCAGGAGATTTAAGCACTCACTTACCAATTTTAACAAAGAAATTCAACGTAAAAAAGGCGTGGTTTTTTTAGAGAGAAAATATCGCATTCGAGGACAGTTTCGATATCAGTATCGAATGCGATGTTTTCTCTCTGAAAAAACCACGCCTTTATTACATTGAATTTCTTTGTTAAAATTGGTAAATGAGTGCTTAAGTCTCCTGACAACAGAATTGCGATCTCAAAATTGGAGAAAAATGACGAGTAGCTGAAAAAATGGAACCAATTGATGCGATTTATCGCATGCCGTTCTGACACAAAATATGGCGCCCATCGAATCACCTTAAAGCGTAGTTTTACTGGAAACTTAGGGCTGCAACTTCGTGTAATGAGACGGAGATAAGAGAGAAGGAAAGGAAGATAGCGAAATGTGTTATGGACCAATAAAACTAACAATAAGGCACTGATCTGACATAACTCAGCGGCCATTTACACACAATTCCATTTTCTCTCAACCGCCTGATTATATATTTGCCAGATTCTTAGCCAGCACGAGCTGAGCAGAACGAGCATTCAGGCATGAGATAAATGTTTATTTCTCCCATCTTACAACCCATTACTGTAATCATTTATTTTTAACGGCTCTTAGATCCTGCAATCTGAACGCAGTGAGTCCGTACAGTTTGTTATCTTAGCGTTCCCTTACATTTTTTTTGCCAATTATTTTATTTTATCGATTAGGAGCGTTCAAAGAATACGTAACGCTTTCTCGTAAAGGAGAGAAGGACTGAGTAGAGCGTTATGCCATTTTCTACGTGATAAAGGACAGGGACCTCTCCCTTAAAATGGACGTATTTCCGTCAAACGGAACTATGTGCATTAAGACATGAGCCCTGAGACCCATAAGAATATACATATATCTTCGAGAGACTCTGAAGACAAGGCTAAAAAGGCTTGTTGCGCCTAAGGTCTTGAACCTATAAGGGATCACCTCAAGTGCGACTAAAACCCCCCTTTTTTGAATGCTCGCGAATTCTCGCGAGTGTTAACAGGTGAACCACGTTGCGGTCACCTATAGCCGATTTTTTGTATTGAGCTGCTAAGAAGAGAGCTAAAGTCCAGATAGCCTTGTTGCGGTTTCCGGCACTTATTTTGAGTTCTTATTCGTCTTAGTCTGGGGGAGGAAAATTCGCGTCTTTTTTTGAAGTTAAGTCAGACTGCCATGTTGCGGCATCTGACCCCAATGCCTTTAGTGTTTTCGGGTCGAGTGTTGCAACTATGATGATATACAATTTGATTAGTTTCGCTCTTCTATGCTACTGCAGCTAGAAGCAGCTTTTGTTCGTTGTTTTATTCTCAGTTGCAACCTCACCCATCTTATTGATTTTTGATCAATTTTGATTTAGGTTCTTATCGAACAGGGGTTACATGGACTAAATTTTTCGGGTCAAAATGGAAATTTCGCAGATAGGGTCGGAACCAAGTAAGCTCGCTTGGAATTGACCCTTGACCGATTTCTGTATCGAATGTGAGGTTTTTTTCCAAACACTATTCTGCTTTCATTTCTCTTAATTTTGCCGATTTTTGGGTTTAGAATGATTCTTTAGACTCATGCGCAGGGGCTATCGTCCTTTTTTTGCTGAAAACTCAAAATCTGCCGAGATTTTTTATCTAAAAGATAAAAAAAAAGATTCAAGAATTAGGATGCGACTGAAATCTCGATTTTTTTTCTCAGTCCAAAATCGAGGAAAATCGACAGGCGTTACAAGGACTAAATTTTTAGAGTCACAATCGAAAGTTCATTGATACGGCCGAAACCACGAAAGCTCGCTTGGAATTGACTCGCTGAGTTCGATTTTCGAGTCAGCAAAGTTCCGCGAGTCCCTCGCTTTGAGCTATCCGCTGAAAACCTTCCAGAGAAAGAGTCAAAAATTGGTCTGAAAAACTCGTTTTTGACCAGTTTTTGACTTTTTCTCGGCTCAGGAAGTCTCGCTAAGAGTCGGGACCGTGCGGAATCGATTCTACGCCTCCAACTACGTAGGATGAGACTGAAATCTCGAAATTTTTTCTCAGTCCAAAATCGAGAAAAATTGTCATGGGTTCCATGGACTGAATTTTTCGGGTCAAAATCGAAAGTTCGCCCATCGGGCCAAAACCAAGTAAGCTCGCTTGGAATTGACTCGCTGAGTGGGATTTTCTAGTCGGTTCCAGAGGGGAGACGGAATTAGGTATTTTTGCATCAAGCTCTTTTAGTCCATGAAACCCCAGTCGATTTTTCCCGATTCATTCCGATGAATGAAAATAATCAGAGATTAGTATCAAATCCCATGTAGGTACTTGGAGGCGTAGAATCGATTCCCATTGGTCCCGAGGCTCGGCGGAGCTTTCTTAGCCGAGAAACGGTCAAAAACTCCAGTATTTTTGACCGTTTCGCGAAAGTTCACCGACCGCGCGTTTTTCGCCGATCCAGCGGACCAGCGGACTCGCAGAGCTTTTTAGACCAGAAAATCGGACTCAGCGGGTCATTTCCAAGGGGACTTGCCCGGTTTCAGCCCGATCGGAGAACTTTCGATTTTGACCCCGAAATTTCACTCCATGGAACCCCTGTCGATTTTTCTCGATTTTGGAGGAGAAAAAAAATTTCGAGCTGAGTGTCGGATCTTACATAGTTGGAGGCGTAGAATCGATTCCCATTGGTCCCGAGGCTCGGCGGAGCTTTCGCACTCAGCGGGTCAATTCCAAGCGGCCTAACTTGCTTTCGGCTCGATCGGCGAACTATCGATTTTGACGCTAAAAGTTTAGTCCATGTAACCCCTGTCGATTTTTCTCGATTTGGGACTGAAAAAAAAAATTCGGGATTTCAGTCTCATCCTACGCAGTTGGAGGCGTAGAATCGATTCCGCACGGTCTTGGCGCTCTGCGAGGCTTCCTTAGCCGAAAAACAGTCAAAAACAGGTCAAAAACGAGCTTTTCTGACCAATTTTTGACTCTTTGGCTAGAGCGTTTTCAGCGGACAGCCCGAAGCGAGGGACTCGCGGAGCTTTTCAGACTGGAGAATCGCACTTAGCGTGTCAATTCCAAGCGAGCTTCCTCGGTTTCAGCCTGATCGGCGAACTTTCGATTTCGACCCCGAAAATTTAGTCGATTAAAGAATTAGGATGCGACTGAAATCTCGATTTTTTTTCTCAGTCCAAAATCGAGGAAAATCGACAGGCGTTACAAGGACTAAATTTTTAGAGTCACAATCGAAAGTTCATTGATACGGCCGAAACCACGAAAGCTCGCTTGGAATTGACTCGCTGAGTTCGATTTTCGAGTCAGCAAAGTTCCGCGAGTCCCTCGCTTTGAGCTATCCGCTGAAAACCTTCCAGAGAAAGAGTCAAAAATTGGTCTGAAAAACTCGTTTTTGACCAGTTTTTGACTTTTTCTCGGCTCAGGAAGTCTCGCTAAGAGTCGGGACCGTGCGGAATCGATTCTACGCCTCCAACTACGTAGGATGAGACTGAAATCTCGAAATTTTTTCTCAGTCCAAAATCGAGAAAAATTGTCATGGGTTCCATGGACTGAATTTTTCGGGTCAAAATCGAAAGTTCGCCCATCGGGCCAAAACCAAGTAAGCTCGCTTGGAATTGACTCGCTGAGTGGGATTTTCTAGTCGGTTCCAGAGGGGAGACGGAATTAGGTATTTTTGCATCAAGCTCTTTTAGTCCATGAAACCCCAGTCGATTTTTCCCGATTCATTCCGATGAATGAAAATAATCAGAGATTAGTATCAAATCCCATGTAGGTACTTGGAGGCGTAGAATCGATTCCCATTGGTCCCGAGGCTCGGCGGAGCTTTCTTAGCCGAGAAACGGTCAAAAACTCCACTGTTTTTGACCGTTTCGCGAAAGTTCACCGACCGCGCGTTTTTCGCCGATCCAGCGGACCAGCGGACTCGCAGAGCTTTTTAGACCAGAAAATCGGACTCAGCGGGTCATTTCCAAGGGGACTTGCCCGGTTTCAGCCCGATCGGAGAACTTTCGATTTTGACCCCGAAATTTCACTCCATGGTACCCCTGTCGATTTTTCTCGATTATGGAGGAGAAAAAAAATTTCGAGCTGAGTGTCGGATCTTACATAGTTGGAGGCGTAGAATCGATTCCGCACGGTCTTGACTCTCGGCGAGGCTTCCTGAGCCGAGAAACAGTCAGAAACTGGTCAAAAACGAGCATTTCCGACCACTTTTTGACTCTTTTTCTGGAGCATTTTCAGCAGATAGCTGTAAGCGAGGGACTTGCGGAGCTTTTCGGACTCGAAAATCGCACTCAGCGAGTCAATTCAAAGCGAGCTTACTTGGTTTTTGCCCGATGGGCGAACTTTCGATTTCGACCCGAAAAATTTAGTCCATGTAACCCATGTCAGTTTTTCTCCAGTTTGGACTGAGAAAAAACGTTTGAAATTTCAGTTGCATCCTACGTAGTTGGAGGCGTAGAATCGATTCCGCACGGTCCCGACTCTCTGCGAGACTTCCTGAGCCGAGAAACAGTCAAAAACGAGCATTTCTGAACACTTTTTGACTCTTTCTCCGTAGCGTTTTCAGCAGATAGCTCTAAGCGAGGGACTCGCGGAGCTTTCGGACTCGAAAATCGCACTCAGCGGGTCAATTCCAAGCGGCCTAACTTGCTTTCGGCTCGATCGGCGAACTATCGATTTTGACGCTAAAAGTTTAGTCCATGTCGATTTTTCTCGATTTGGGACTGAAAAAAAAAATTCGAGATTTCAGTCTCATCCTACGCAGTTGGAGGCGTAGAATCGATTCCGCACGGTCTTGGCGCTCTGCGAGGCTTCCTTAGCCGAAAAACAGTCAAAAACAGGTCAAAAACGAGCTTTTCTGACCAATTTTTGACTCTTTGGCTAGAGCGTTTTCAGCGGACAGCCCGAAGCGAGGGACTCGCGGAGCTTTTCAGACTGGAGAATCGCACTTAGCGTGTCAATTCCAAGCGAGCTTCCTCGGTTTCAGCCTGATCGGCGAACTTTCGATTTCGACCCCGAAAATTTAGTCGATTAAAGAATTAGGATGCGACTGAAATCTCGATTTTTTTTCTCAGTCCAAAATCGAGGAAAATCGACAGGCGTTACAAGGACTAAATTTTTAGAGTCACAATCGAAAGTTCATTGATACGGCCGAAACCACGAAAGCTCGCTTGGAATTGACTCGCTGAGTTCGATTTTCGAGTCAGCAAAGTTCCGCGAGTCCCTCGCTTTGAGCTATCCGCTGAAAACCTTCCAGAGAAAGAGTCAAAAATTGGTCTGAAAAACTCGTTTTTGACCAGTTTTTGACTTTTTCTCGGCTCAGGAAGTCTCGCTAAGAGTCGGGACCGTGCGGAATCGATTCTACGCCTCCAACTACGTAGGATGAGACTGAAATCTCGAAATTTTTTCTCAGTCCAAAATCGAGAAAAATTGTCATGGGTTCCATGGACTGAATTTTTCGGGTCAAAATCGAAAGTTCGCCCATCGGGCCAAAACCAAGTAAGCTCGCTTGGAATTGACTCGCTGAGTGGGATTTTCTAGTCGGTTCCAGAGGGGAGACGGAATTAGGTATTTTTGCATCAAGCTCTTTTAGTCCATGAAACCCCAGTCGATTTTTCCCGATTCATTCCGATGAATGAAAATAATCAGAGATTAGTATCAAATCCCATGTAGGTACTTGGAGGCGTAGAATCGATTCCCATTGGTCCCGAGGCTCGGCGGAGCTTTCTTAGCCGAGAAACGGTCAAAAACTCCACTGTTTTTGACCGTTTCGCGAAAGTTCACCGACCGCGCGTTTTTCGCCGATCCAGCGGACCAGCGGACTCGCAGAGCTTTTTAGACCAGAAAATCGGACTCAGCGGGTCATTTCCAAGGGGACTTGCCCGGTTTCAGCCCGATCGGAGAACTTTCGATTTTGACCCCGAAATTTCACTCCATGGTACCCCTGTCGATTTTTCTCGATTATGGAGGAGAAAAAAAATTTCGAGCTGAGTGTCGGATCTTACATAGTTGGAGGCGTAGAATCGATTCCGCACGGTCTTGACTCTCGGCGAGGCTCTCTGAGCCGAGAAACAGTCAGAAACTGGTCAAAAACGAGCATTTCCGACCACTTTTTGACTCTTTTTCTGGAGCATTTTCAGCAGATAGCTGTAAGCGAGGGACTTGCGGAGCTTTTCGGACTCGAAAATCGCACTCAGCGAGTCAATTCAAAGCGAGCTTACTTGGTTTTTGCCCGATGGGCGAACTTTCGATTTCGACCCGAAAAATTTAGTCCATGTAACCCATGTCAGTTTTTCTCCAGTTTGGACTGAGAAAAAACGTTTGAAATTTCAGTTGCATCCTACGTAGTTGGAGGCGTAGAATCGATTCCGCACGGTCCCGACTCTCTGCGAGACTTCCTGAGCCGAGAAACAGTCAAAAACGAGCATTTCTGAACACTTTTTGACTCTTTCTCCGTAGCGTTTTCAGCAGATAGCTCTAAGCGAGGGACTCGCGGAGCTTTCGGACTCGAAAATCGCACTCAGCGGGTCAATTCCAAGCGGCCTAACTTGCTTTCGGCTCGATCGGCGAACTATCGATTTTGACGCTAAAAGTTTAGTCCATGTCGATTTTTCTCGATTTGGGACTGAAAAAAAAAATTCGAGATTTCAGTCTCATCCTACGCAGTTGGAGGCGTAGAATCGATTCCGCACGGTCTTGGCGCTCTGCGAGGCTTCCTTAGCCGAAAAAACAGTCAAAAACAGGTCAAAAACGAGCTTTTCTGACCAATTTTTGACTCTTTGGCTAGAGCGTTTTCAGCGGACAGCCCGAAGCGAGGGACTCGCGGAGCTTTTCAGACTGGAGAATCGCACTTAGCGTGTCAATTCCAAGCGAGCTTCCTCGGTTTCAGCCTGATCGGCGAACTTTCGATTTCGACCCCGAAAATTTAGTCGATTAAAGAATTAGGATGCGACTGAAATCTCGATTTTTTTTCTCAGTCCAAAATCGAGGAAAATCGACAGGCGTTACAAGGACTAAATTTTTAGAGTCACAATCGAAAGTTCATTGATACGGCCGAAACCACGAAAGCTCGCTTGGAATTGACTCGCTGAGTTCGATTTTCGAGTCAGCAAAGTTCCGCGAGTCCCTCGCTTTGAGCTATCCGCTGAAAACCTTCCAGAGAAAGAGTCAAAAATTGGTCTGAAAAACTCGTTTTTGACCAGTTTTTGACTTTTTCTCGGCTCAGGAAGTCTCGCTAAGAGTCGGGACCGTGCGGAATCGATTCTACGCCTCCAACTACGTAGGATGAGACTGAAATCTCGAAATTTTTTCTCAGTCCAAAATCGAGAAAAATTGTCATGGGTTCCATGGACTGAATTTTTCGGGTCAAAATCGAAAGTTCGCCCATCGGGCCAAAACCAAGTAAGCTCGCTTGGAATTGACTCGCTGAGTGGGATTTTCTAGTCGGTTCCAGAGGGGAGACGGAATTAGGTATTTTTGCATCAAGCTCTTTTAGTCCATGAAACCCCAGTCGATTTTTCCCGATTCATTCCGATGAATGAAAATAATCAGAGATTAGTATCAAATCCCATGTAGGTACTTGGAGGCGTAGAATCGATTCCCATTGGTCCCGAGGCTCGGCGGAGCTTTCTTAGCCGAGAAACGGTCAAAAACTCCACTGTTTTTGACCGTTTCGCGAAAGTTCACCGACCGCGCGTTTTTCGCCGATCCAGCGGACCAGCGGACTCGCAGAGCTTTTTAGACCAGAAAATCGGACTCAGCGGGTCATTTCCAAGGGGACTTGCCCGGTTTCAGCCCGATCGGAGAACTTTCGATTTTGACCCCGAAATTTCACTCCATGGTACCCCTGTCGATTTTTCTCGATTTTGGAGGAGAAAAAAAATTTCGAGCTGAGTGTCGGATCTTACATAGTTGGAGGCGTAGAATCGATTCCCATTGGTCCCGAGGCTCGGCGGAGCTTTCTTAGCCGAGAAACGGTCAAAAACTCCACTGTTTTTGACCGTTTCGCGAAAGTTCACCGACCGCGCGTTTTTCGCCGATCCAGCGGACCAGCGGACTCGCAGAGCTTTTTAGACCAGAAAATCGGACTCAGCGGGTCATTTCCAAGGGGACTTGCCCGGTTTCAGCCCGATCGGAGAACTTTCGATTTTGACCCCGAAATTTCACTCCATGGTACCCCTGTCGATTTTTCTCGATTATGGAGGAGAAAAAAAATTTCGAGCTGAGTGTCGGATCTTACATAGTTGGAGGCGTAGAATCGATTCCGCACGGTCTTGACTCTCGGCGAGGCTCTCTGAGCCGAGAAACAGTCAGAAACTGGTCAAAAACGAGCATTTCCGACCACTTTTTGACTCTTTTTCTGGAGCATTTTCAGCAGATAGCTGTAAGCGAGGGACTTGCGGAGCTTTTCGGACTCGAAAATCGCACTCAGCGAGTCAATTCAAAGCGAGCTTACTTGGTTTTTGCCCGATGGGCGAACTTTCGATTTCGACCCGAAAAATTTAGTCCATGTAACCCATGTCAGTTTTTCTCCAGTTTGGACTGAGAAAAAACGTTTGAAATTTCAGTTGCATCCTACGTAGTTGGAGGCGTAGAATCGATTCCGCACGGTCCCGACTCTCTGCGAGACTTCCTGAGCCGAGAAACAGTCAAAAACGAGCATTTCTGAACACTTTTTGACTCTTTCTCCGTAGCGTTTTCAGCAGATAGCTCTAAGCGAGGGACTCGCGGAGCTTTCGGACTCGAAAATCGCACTCAGCGGGTCAATTCCAAGCGGCCTAACTTGCTTTCGGCTCGATCGGCGAACTATCGATTTTGACGCTAAAAGTTTAGTCCATGTCGATTTTTCTCGATTTGGGACTGAAAAAAAAAATTCGAGATTTCAGTCTCATCCTACGCAGTTGGAGGCGTAGAATCGATTCCGCACGGTCTTGGCGCTCTGCGAGGCTTCCTTAGCCAAAAAACAGTCAAAAACAGGTCAAAAACGAGCTTTTCTGACCAATTCTTGACTCTTTGGCTAGAGCGTTTTCAGCGGACAGCCCGAAGCGAGGGACTCGCGGAGCTTTTCAGACTGGAGAATCGCACTTAGCGTGTCAATTCCAAGCGAGCTTCCTCGGTTTCAGCCTGATCGGCGAACTTTCGATTTCGACCCCGAAAATTTAGTCGATTAAAGAATTAGGATGCGACTGAAATCTCGATTTTTTTTCTCAGTCCAAAATCGAGGAAAATCGACAGGCGTTACAAGGACTAAATTTTTAGAGTCACAATCGAAAGTTCATTGATACGGCCGAAACCACGAAAGCTCGCTTGGAATTGACTCGCTGAGTTCGATTTTCGAGTCAGCAAAGTTCCGCGAGTCCCTCGCTTTGAGCTATCCGCTGAAAACCTTCCAGAGAAAGAGTCAAAAATTGGTCTGAAAAACTCGTTTTTGACCAGTTTTTGACTTTTTCTCGGCTCAGGAAGTCTCGCTAAGAGTCGGGACCGTGCGGAATCGATTCTACGCCTCCAACTACGTAGGATGAGACTGAAATCTCGAAATTTTTTCTCAGTCCAAAATCGAGAAAAATTGTCATGGGTTCCATGGACTGAATTTTTCGGGTCAAAATCGAAAGTTCGCCCATCGGGCCAAAACCAAGTAAGCTCGCTTGGAATTGACTCGCTGAGTGGGATTTTCTAGTCGGTTCCAGAGGGGAGACGGAATTAGGTATTTTTGCATCAAGCTCTTTTAGTCCATGAAACCCCAGTCGATTTTTCCCGATTCATTCCGATGAATGAAAATAATCAGAGATTAGTATCAAATCCCATGTAGGTACTTGGAGGCGTAGAATCGATTCCCATTGGTCCCGAGGCTCGGCGGAGCTTTCTTAGCCGAGAAACGGTCAAAAACTCCACTGTTTTTGACCGTTTCGCGAAAGTTCACCGACCGCGCGTTTTTCGCCGATCCAGCGGACCAGCGGACTCGCAGAGCTTTTTAGACCAGAAAATCGGACTCAGCGGGTCATTTCCAAGGGGACTTGCCCGGTTTCAGCCCGATCGGAGAACTTTCGATTTTGACCCCGAAATTTCACTCCATGGTACCCCTGTCGATTTTTCTCGATTTTGGAGGAGAAAAAAAATTTCGAGCTGAGTGTCGGATCTTACATAGTTGGAGGCGTAGAATCGATTCCCATTGGTCCCGAGGCTCGGCGGAGCTTTCTTAGCCGAGAAACGGTCAAAAACTCCACTGTTTTTGACCGTTTCGCGAAAGTTCACCGACCGCGCGTTTTTCGCCGATCCAGCGGACCAGCGGACTCGCAGAGCTTTTTAGACCAGAAAATCGGACTCAGCGGGTCATTTCCAAGGGGACTTGCCCGGTTTCAGCCCGATCGGAGAACTTTCGATTTTGACCCCGAAATTTCACTCCATGGTACCCCTGTCGATTTTTCTCGATTATGGAGGAGAAAAAAAATTTCGAGCTGAGTGTCGGATCTTACATAGTTGGAGGCGTAGAATCGATTCCGCACGGTCTTGACTCTCGGCGAGGCTCTCTGAGCCGAGAAACAGTCAGAAACTGGTCAAAAACGAGCATTTCCGACCACTTTTTGACTCTTTTTCTGGAGCATTTTCAGCAGATAGCTGTAAGCGAGGGACTTGCGGAGCTTTTCGGACTCGAAAATCGCACTCAGCGAGTCAATTCAAAGCGAGCTTACTTGGTTTTTGCCCGATGGGCGAACTTTCGATTTCGACCCGAAAAATTTAGTCCATGTAACCCATGTCAGTTTTTCTCCAGTTTGGACTGAGAAAAAACGTTTGAAATTTCAGTTGCATCCTACGTAGTTGGAGGCGTAGAATCGATTCCGCACGGTCCCGACTCTCTGCGAGACTTCCTGAGCCGAGAAACAGTCAAAAACGAGCATTTCTGAACACTTTTTGACTCTTTCTCCGTAGCGTTTTCAGCAGATAGCTCTAAGCGAGGGACTCGCGGAGCTTTCGGACTCGAAAATCGCACTCAGCGGGTCAATTCCAAGCGGCCTAACTTGCTTTCGGCTCGATCGGCGAACTATCGATTTTGACGCTAAAAGTTTAGTCCATGTCGATTTTTCTCGATTTGGGACTGAAAAAAAAAATTCGAGATTTCAGTCTCATCCTACGCAGTTGGAGGCGTAGAATCGATTCCGCACGGTCTTGGCGCTCTGCGAGGCTTCCTTAGCCGAAAAACAGTCAAAAACAGGTCAAAAACGAGCTTTTCTGACCAATTTTTGACTCTTTGGCTAGAGCGTTTTCAGCGGACAGCCCGAAGCGAGGGACTCGCGGAGCTTTTCAGACTGGAGAATCGCACTTAGCGTGTCAATTCCAAGCGAGCTTCCTCGGTTTCAGCCTGATCGGCGAACTTTCGATTTCGACCCCGAAAATTTAGTCGATTAAAGAATTAGGATGCGACTGAAATCTCGATTTTTTTTCTCAGTCCAAAATCGAGGAAAATCGACAGGCGTTACAAGGACTAAATTTTTAGAGTCACAATCGAAAGTTCATTGATACGGCCGAAACCACGAAAGCTCGCTTGGAATTGACTCGCTGAGTTCGATTTTCGAGTCAGCAAAGTTCCGCGAGTCCCTCGCTTTGAGCTATCCGCTGAAAACCTTCCAGAGAAAGAGTCAAAAATTGGTCTGAAAAACTCGTTTTTGACCAGTTTTTGACTTTTTCTCGGCTCAGGAAGTCTCGCTAAGAGTCGGGACCGTGCGGAATCGATTCTACGCCTCCAACTACGTAGGATGAGACTGAAATCTCGAAATTTTTTCTCAGTCCAAAATCGAGAAAAATTGTCATGGGTTCCATGGACTGAATTTTTCGGGTCAAAATCGAAAGTTCGCCCATCGGGCCAAAACCAAGTAAGCTCGCTTGGAATTGACTCGCTGAGTGGGATTTTCTAGTCGGTTCCAGAGGGGAGACGGAATTAGGTATTTTTGCATCAAGCTCTTTTAGTCCATGAAACCCCAGTCGATTTTTCCCGATTCATTCCGATGAATGAAAATAATCAGAGATTAGTATCAAATCCCATGTAGGTACTTGGAGGCGTAGAATCGATTCCCATTGGTCCCGAGGCTCGGCGGAGCTTTCTTAGCCGAGAAACGGTCAAAAACTCCACTGTTTTTGACCGTTTCGCGAAAGTTCACCGACCGCGCGTTTTTCGCCGATCCAGCGGACCAGCGGACTCGCAGAGCTTTTTAGACCAGAAAATCGGACTCAGCGGGTCATTTCCAAGGGGACTTGCCCGGTTTCAGCCCGATCGGAGAACTTTCGATTTTGACCCCGAAATTTCACTCCATGGTACCCCTGTCGATTTTTCTCGATTTTGGAGGAGAAAAAAAATTTCGAGCTGAGTGTCGGATCTTACATAGTTGGAGGCGTAGAATCGATTCCGCACGGTCTTGACTCTCGGCGAGGCTCTCTGAGCCGAGAAACAGTCAGAAACTGGTCAAAAACGAGCATTTCCGACCACTTTTTGACTCTTTTTCTGGAGCATTTTCAGCAGATAGCTGTAAGCGAGGGACTTGCGGAGCTTTTCGGACTCGAAAATCGCACTCAGCGAGTCAATTCAAAGCGAGCTTACTTGGTTTTTGCCCGATGGGCGAACTTTCGATTTCGACCCGAAAAATTTAGTCCATGTAACCCATGTCAGTTTTTCTCCAGTTTGGACTGAGAAAAAACGTTTGAAATTTCAGTTGCATCCTACGTAGTTGGAGGCGTAGAATCGATTCCGCACGGTCCCGACTCTCTGCGAGACTTCCTGAGCCGAGAAACAGTCAAAAACGAGCATTTCTGAACACTTTTTGACTCTTTCTCCGTAGCGTTTTCAGCAGATAGCTCTAAGCGAGGGACTCGCGGAGCTTTCGGACTCGAAAATCGCACTCAGCGGGTCAATTCCAAGCGGCCTAACTTGCTTTCGGCTCGATCGGCGAACTATCGATTTTGACGCTAAAAGTTTAGTCCATGTAACCCCTGTCGATTTTTCTCGATTTGGGACTGAAAAAAAAAATTCGAGATTTCAGTCTCATCCTACGCAGTTGGAGGCGTAGAATCGATTCCGCACGGTCTTGGCGCTCTGCGAGGCTTCCTTAGCCGAAAAACAGTCAAAAACAGGTCAAAAACGAGCTTTTCTGACCAATTTTTGACTCTTTGGCTAGAGCGTTTTCAGCGGACAGCCCGAAGCGAGGGACTCGCGGAGCTTTTCAGACTGGAGAATCGCACTTAGCGTGTCAATTCCAAGCGAGCTTCCTCGGTTTCAGCCTGATCGGCGAACTTTCGATTTCGACCCCGAAAATTTAGTCGATTAAAGAATTAGGATGCGACTGAAATCTCGATTTTTTTTCTCAGTCCAAAATCGAGGAAAATCGACAGGCGTTACAAGGACTAAATTTTTAGAGTCACAATCGAAAGTTCATTGATACGGCCGAAACCACGAAAGCTCGCTTGGAATTGACTCGCTGAGTTCGATTTTCGAGTCAGCAAAGTTCCGCGAGTCCCTCGCTTTGAGCTATCCGCTGAAAACCTTCCAGAGAAAGAGTCAAAAATTGGTCTGAAAAACTCGTTTTTGACCAGTTTTTGACTTTTTCTCGGCTCAGGAAGTCTCGCTAAGAGTCGGGACCGTGCGGAATCGATTCTACGCCTCCAACTACGTAGGATGAGACTGAAATCTCGAAATTTTTTCTCAGTCCAAAATCGAGAAAAATTGTCATGGGTTCCATGGACTGAATTTTTCGGGTCAAAATCGAAAGTTCGCCCATCGGGCCAAAACCAAGTAAGCTCGCTTGGAATTGACTCGCTGAGTGGGATTTTCTAGTCGGTTCCAGAGGGGAGACGGAATTAGGTATTTTTGCATCAAGCTCTTTTAGTCCATGAAACCCCAGTCGATTTTTCCCGATTCATTCCGATGAATGAAAATAATCAGAGATTAGTATCAAATCCCATGTAGGTACTTGGAGGCGTAGAATCGATTCCGCGACGTCCTGAGGCTCGCCGGAGCTTCCTGGACCGAGAAACAGTAAAAAACGAGTGTTAATTTCTGGAAGTTTCGGGCATGGTCGAATATCCGCGGTTATCCGCGATTGTCAAGTCTGATCGACTCGTGAAGCATTTTGGATCGGAAATTCGGACTCCTCGACTCATTTTATGGGGGACGAGCTTCATTTCAGCCCGATCTGAGAACTTTCGATTTTGACCCGAAAAGTAAAACCTGCATGGTTACCCGACAAACACAAAATTTCAACAACGAAGCTGCTGGGAGTAAGGTAAGTCTCTAAAGTATGGGAAATCTAAGTAGTCCTTGAACAATGAACTTTTTTACAGGTTTTAGAATGTTTTTGGATTTTGCAGTGCTTCCGCAGGGCCGGATTTATACCCACTTGCCGCCGTGGGCCGCCCCCTTTTCATTCGTTTTGAAATATCAAGCTCGAACCATCAAGTGAACAAGCCGGAGTAGGAGGGGATGCATAAGACGTGTTTATTCGTGTTGGGCACATTTTTTTCAAAGCCTGTCAACACTACGCAAAGTTCACGGAACATAGCGCAAAAGTTAAGTTTCCGTAAACCTTTCTCTGTGTGGTCCAGGCCTTCCATTTATTAGAAATGAACGAAAAAATTATGAAAGAATAAATAAGAATGTGGTTTTAATAATTTTAATTTCCGCCACCGCGCTAACCGGACTGTTTTTGACGAAATGCATTAAGTATTCATGCAGTCTTGTAGGCACTATGAGTCTCACGCCAACCGCTGCTGACCGCACTGCGTTTGACGCAATGCGTGAAGTATTCGGGGAGTCTTGAAGGCTGCTAAATGTGTTTTCATGCTGACTGGCGCGGCGCGCGAAGGGCTTCTCCTTTTCAACTCAAATCCTCGTCATCATTGCTCTTTGCGCCGCGCCGCTCAGGCCAAACTGCGTGTTTGGTTTCTCTCTCAACTATACCAATGAAAGGCGCTGTCTCTTGTATCGCTGAAAGACGAACAATTCAACGCAAAAAATTCATTACTATATGTATACTTTAACTCTCAGGAAATGAGAGATTTTGACGCCTTTTCTCGTTTTTCATTTTTTTTTTCTGAATCCGTTTTTTTTTTTTATACCTAGATTTGAAAATTTGCCGCCCCTAAAATTGCCGCCATTGGCCGCGGCCCATGTGACCACCCCCTAAATCCGGCCCTGGATTAGGGGCTGGGGAGGAACACTTTGACGATGAACTCCTAAGCCACGTACATCGTTTGCGGTATTCAAAAATCTCCGCTCCCATTTTACTTTTTGGCGGAGAGCAGAGCAATTTCATTCCTTGGATTTTCCACACAGTTTTCTTCACGCAGACGAAAAATCCCGGGGTTTTAAAAAATTGACGTTGAATGGTTTTCATGATAAAATAATGTATGACAGGAAGTCTGCAACGTTGCAAACTGAGATACGTGGCCTCGTAGTTTCACGTCTATTTGGGTTCATTACTACGCAGATCGATGTTAATGTCAACCTGCGATAAACTATGAGAGATGAACAAATTTTCACTTTGTGTGCGTCGTGTTTTTCCATCTTCTTAATCCATGAAATCGAAAAAGAAAAAAAAAAAAAAAAAAAAAAAAACATTTACCATCCAATTTTCGTTGTTACAGAGAGGTTACTTGTTGGCAGCCCTGTTTTGCCGTTACGCATAAAATCAACCACGTTTAATAGAGATACATCTAGTCGCTTTCAGTTTGAGCCAGGTTTCAGGTTTGAAGTTTCATTTATTCATAAAACTTGGGTAACGTTAAATGTGAAGTTTAACGTGCTTTCAGGCTTAAAAATGTTTTCTCGACTTTGAATTTTAGCCAGGACACGATGCAAGACTAATTGTATTAAACTACTTCAAACTCTTCTCTTTTCAAAGTGCGGCATGGTAACTGGTAAGTTCCTGCTGAACTTGGTCCAATTCGTTGCTCCTATGGCGTAAGGGTGTATCTCAAATTCCGCATGAGTCCCGGCACAGTGGTTTTGAAGCAAAAAAAAAATGCGACAAAAATGTACCCAAAAATGGTTTGCTCAAGGTGAGTCCATGGTACGTGCACACTTAAATTCGCGAAAAATCAAAATCTTGGCTAGTGCTATTTTCTAAATACGCGCTTTGAAATTTTCAAAGTAAATGCAACTTTTCTATTGATCTTGATCCACTTTTTATTTATTTGTACATTGAATCGGTGTTGATCGGTTCACGTTTTCATTTTTTATTCGAATCAAGTCGATCGAATACATGCCCTCTCCTTACACGCACACTTCCATTCATACTCTTTTTTTTAACCGAAAAATTCGCCTTCTGCTGCGTCTGCGGCAATTGTTGTTACGAGTATGCGGTGCGTGCTGGTTTCAGGTAGTTACATACTCGACTCTTTGAAGGCGTTTTGTATGCGAGAGCAATTCGCAAGTTCTCCAACAGGGTACGCCACTTGCGCACATAAAACGCCTTCACAGAGTCGAGTATGTAATGACCTGAAACCAGCACGCACAACATATTCGTAACAACAATTGCTGCAGACGCAGCTGAAGGCGAATTGCTCTCGCACATAAAACGCCGGCCGTCAGAGATTCGTGTATGTAATGACCTGAAACCAGCACGCACAACATATTCGTAACAACAATTGCCGCAGACGCAGCTGAAGACGAATTTTTCAGTTAAAAAAAAAGGGTATGAAAGGAAGTGTGCGTGTAACGAGAGGCAATGTATGATCGACATGAATCGAACGAAAAATGAAAACGTGAACCGATCAACACCGATTCAATGTACAAATAAATAAAAATCGGATCAATATCAGTGGAAATGTTGCATTTACTATGAAAATCTCAAATCGCGTATTTCGAAAAAAGGATCAGTCAAGAATTTGATTTTTCGCAATTTTACGTGTACACGTACCATAGACTCGCCCCTGCAAACCATTTTTGGATACATTTTTGTCGCTTTTTTTTTTATCATTTAGAAAAAAAATCTCGGCAGATTTTGAATTTTCAGCAAAAAAAAGGACGAAAGCCCCTGCGCATGAGTCTAAAGAATCATTCTAAACCCAAAAATCGGCAAAATTAAGAGAAATGTTAGCAGAATAGTGTTTGGAAAAAAACCTCAC
>NW_027311852.1:0-20000 GCF_918797505.1 Bemisia tabaci
TATACTGCCGTGCTAAGGAAGAACGCCATATGAACATTCGAGAGCTGCCAAATTTCCTGCGATAAAATGTTTATTTTTGAGGAATGTTCTGAATATTTTTCCTTGCAATTTTAGGAACTTTAGATGAAATTGTGAACAAAATTATCAAAAAAGTTGAAAAGAAAATATTCATAAGTTTACCAGAAAATCCATGTTTTATCAAAGGAAATTTGGCAACGCCTGAAGGTTCATACGGCGTTTTTCCTTAGCACGTTAGTATGAAGACCTGGATTTTTCTCGTATTTTCTTGCTTAATTTGCCAATGTAGGTAGGCTAAATTCCGTTTTCTTGTGGAACGATTTTACGCAGAAAAATTATGTTTTGTCTTCAGATAGAATCTTCTATTAATATAAGATATTTTTTTTCTCTCGTAGCAACCGGATCCAGGAATATGGAGGGTGAACGTCAAAAGTGATGCGCAGTACACCATCCGCTCTACAGGCCTCAGCAACATTGATTTCTCTTATGGTTTCTCCGTGAGGCCTGCCAAAACCCTCATCGAAACTAGTCATCGACCCCTGAAAGGTACCTGTTCACAACATTGCGAATATTCCCTCACCATGGTGCAAAAGTCATTCGCAAGGTTTATAGTCGAGATTTACATTCATGATTTTACGTGTGTTTAAATGAGCTAATTGCAAGTCTGATGCTGTCAAATTACGAAAATTGCAATTGCGAAGGAGTTGTTTCTGCCTAACCGTCGAATTGAAGGCGAAGATAGCTCGGTGCCACAGAGCAGAGCACAGAACGTGATTCCAAGGCATGAAAACGCGGTTCGCCTTCATTTCAACGGATAGGCAAAAACAGGAGATGGTGCACCGGCACCTTTGACCGGCACCAGGTCGAAAACATGAATGGGAGTCAGTGACCGCAAGTTCGATTCTCCCGCTTTTATGCCCTTTCCAGTGACGGAATAGATTGCGTCATCGCATAACCTAACTTCACTTCCGGTTCCATTTGTTTACAATCGTGCTTGGTAGCATGTGTGCAAGTGTTATTTCTATTTCCTTTCAAGTAGCTGTTCTTTTTCTCAAGATTTTTCTGCGTATGAGTAGGAACAACTATCTACACAGTTATTTCTCATTAGAATTCGCCAAGGTGTCCCGTTGGTTGCCACCAAAGAGGTGAAATGGTTCCTTTGAAAGTCACAAGTATGGTTTTAAACTCTCTTGCGCAGTTTGTGCCATTCACACTTACTGGAAGTTTGTCTGTGAGCCTCCCTTATCATCTTCCCTACTCAAGAGGTTTTGGATGAAAAATAAGGAGCGCACGAATACCAATAATTTGTTATTAGTTCGCAGAGTTGTCAGCGAAGATGATCCTTCTAATGGACCAAGTATATGCCTCTTGATCTAATAGGCATTCTGCTGTGAGTAGTGCGTTCAATTATTCATAGCTGCTTCTTTTTGCTGTATATATGGTTTTTTTCAATCCCAAAATATTGCTGTATCTTAAAATTCACTCCTTTAAATCCCACGACTTCCCTGACTGCCAATCGTTACTGCCCAAACCAAGTAATTTAAGAGTCAAGGTACACCCTACCACAGTAGACAAACAGGGTACGGTTCAAGTGGCAGCGCTGAGAATATAGGCCATCGGGTGATGTCGCAAGTCGTACCGTCTTTGCTGCGCAGCTCAAAATGACCTTCGAAGAGATTCTGGCAGATCTGGTAGCTTTATAAAGCCATCAGATGAATTTAAAAAATGAATAAAACTCAAAATAACGAACAATATATAACTGAGTACACAAAAAAATGATATGAAATTGACAAGACCCATTCTCAGAACAGAAAGTAAACAAGTTTTCAATATGGCGTTGCAGTCGTACCATTGGACGCCGTCAAATCTAAGTACGCGTTTTGACGAATTTCTAAAATTTCATTTGTCCATATCTGTGAAGAAAAGCATTGAATAGAAAAGAAAAGAAAGCGTTCAATCTGTGGTAAAATGAATGAATATTAGAACCACTTCTAATTAGATAACATATTTTTTGATGCTGCACCATTCAAACCTTGTAAAATGCTCATCATTCCACCATCGAAATGGTGAAATAGTGAACGGTCGAAATCAATGAAATCACTACTGAGTGTCATAAGTACTTAATCATGTTGTTTTCAAGTTGCACATGAGTTATGCTTTGTCTTTTCAATTGTTAAGTCTTCTTTTTTGTTTCTCTAGAAATTGTTATTCATGAGATGACCGTTTTTTATTATTCCTCTTTTCAGGTGCTGAAAATTCAATTCTGATTCAAACTGAGCCGAAGAATATTCAAAATTTGACAATGGTGTGTTTCTTGAATGTCAAAGGTGAAATTTTACAAAATGTAACCCTTGAGCCCTTGACACCAAAGAAAGGTGTGTACAGCAGTGAGCCTTTTACTCCCAATGGGGACTACTTTTATGTCAGTGTAAGTATCATATCAGTAACTGGTGTCGAAAACTGCATTTTTCTGTTTGCAACATTGCAAGTATCTGCTTATCGATGGTGTAAGTCGGCAATCACATAACTCGCTTTGCGACGTCGCAGACTTTCTGACATACTTTATTTTTTCAACGGAAAACTACTCGACAACAATTCTTTAAAGCTGCCATGATTTTTCTTCTCTGTGCCAAGAAAATTCTACAAAAACTTCAAGGAATGATGTCAATTTGTTCTCCTTTAAAAAAATAACATGGAGGCGGAGATTTTTAAACACCACAAACGAGTTATGTGATTGCCGACTTACACCGTCATTATGCTTTTTTTTTTTTTTTTTTTTAAAAAAAAAAGGAAAACTAACAAACAGTCTCCATTAGAATTTCTCTGAATTCTCCTCACTCATTCCAAAAATGACACAAAATTACAAGGGAGCATTTTCATTAGCTTTCCTTGAGGAAAAAAAAATTTAATTACATATTTTTAAACATTGGGGTGAAGGTTTTAGTCCATTTTTGGTTAAAGTAATGTTCTTAGCATATCTTCAAGAAATAAGATCAAAGTCTATTATTTAAGGTGATGCATGGTGATTCTTGTTACTCAGGGTCCAATTATAGCATGTTGGTTTCTAGGCGGGAGACAAAATGTTATTCTAAGTTTAAAAGATTATTTAAAACGATAGCAAAAATATCGAACTCAAAGCTTGAAATCCTGATTTGGCTCAAAAAAAATTTTTGGATTCAATTCCAGAATCAATGACACTATCGACTGAAATATTATTTTATAGTTGAGTCCTGTTGTCTTTGAAGTGACCATTAGACTTACCTAGGAGTAAAGCACTACATATCTTTTTGTCTAAATTTTACTCAGAATATGTCTAGTTTGTTTAAAAAGTCCAAAATTCACTCTTGAACAAGATATAGGCATTTATAGTGTATTGTAAGTAAGATCGGTAAATTAAATTGCAATTACAAATTGAAATATTGGTTTATGTGTCAACTTTTAAGATTGCTTTTTTTCACATTAGTTTTATTCATTTTCAGATCAATGGTTTCAGCAAAGATGGTACACCACTGAAAAGAATAACACCAACTGCTATAAGTCCCCAATTACCAGGTAGAATATTCATATTTTGAATACCTTTTGTATGCAATACCTTTGTATGCAATACATACTGAATTTATTTTATTGAAGAACAAATTTTACCAAAACCAAGAGAAGGTTCAACGTGGCAAGAGAGGGGCAGAAGCTTCGATCTTGCTACCATGATTGCCTGGAGTATGATTGCACACGAGCATGATGCTTGCTATCAAAAATAGGAAGGTCAGCTCATAACAGTGTTAAAGTCACAAGTTTCTTCGAAAATTATGATATTATTTGGGTGTTGTACATGATGACAACACCCAAACATCATACAAGAGGCATGATGAAATGATGTAGGTTATTTTTCTGTCTCAGGAATTTTTGGACTTCTGGGATCTTTAGTCTGATCTCTTTTTGAAAAACATATGATCATGATCTCACTTTTAACAATCTCCCATATTGTGACTGGGCGCCTTCAACCCTATAAGAAACTTGGTCCAAGTCATAAGAATATTCATGGCAATTGTTTCATTTAATCATAAAAATTATGCGAATTAATAAAAAATCATTGAGTGATTTTTTTTCCCGTGAGCTCAAGTCAATTTTATACCCCTCCGTTCTTTGATCCAATAAATGTGTCTACCTATTTCTACCCTAATTCATGTGTACTTGTGTTTATATTCTAGCAATTCCAGAAATTCAGCCGACCACAAATTACACCGGCCTGATTCATCAAGACATCTCTCTCCAGTGTTATGTTGAGTCTCTAGTCCCATTTTCTGTGCGTTGGTTCAAGGACAATAAGGCTGTAGGACGAAATATACAGTATCCGTAAGTTTCCAGTTTCTGCAGCACTGGTTGTCTTATTGAATTAAGTTTAAACTTCTCAGCACTCTTAGGACACAAAATCATTAACTCTCTTCTGATCTCTGATACTTGCGACCAGAACCTGAAATTACTTGTTGTGAGATTTAAGGACCTAGGTAGTCAGCGTTCCTATGAGTGCTGATTAGTTCTTAGAAAATTGAGAGGCTTTGTTTGTTAAAAACTGAACATACCAATATAATACTGCGGAAAGTAGGTACAGAACAGGAGTGTAAAATAGTAAGCAAGAGTGGAAATTTATGCAGTGAAAATCAAATAAAATGTTGTGTGTTATGTGAGTTATCAAATGTTGTTGCTTGAAGTACTTAGCTTGAACAAAGGTACTTATAGCAGAGATGAATTACTTGCACTCCTGGTTAACAAAGAGTTTTATTCTGCCTCAGGAGCAGCTCAGGAGATCTACCCGCTCATCTGTGGAGCAATTGCACCTGCATAAGCCCAGTAGGATATTCTAAAAGGTCATTTTTCAGTTTTGCTTTAATTCTCACATACATTTTCTAACCATGGTCCTTTTTTTCAAAATTAATGTTGATGATTCTCAATATTTTACTTCTCAGACAGACTGCAGTAGCTGAATGGAAGGTGAGCGATCTCAAAAGTGAGGATGAAGGCACTTACGCATGTCAAGCCAAAAATGCAGCTGGCTATGCAATGGAGAGGATTCATCTCTTCGTAACAGGTATGAATTTATATGCTTCATTAATGAAAGTTCTATCCCCTAAATTCCGTAATTGATATGTAGTTTCCACTCCTGATTCTATGAAACTGCATCAGTTTGGACTGCACTAACCAGGACCAAGGAGAGAATTCAATTTAAAACTGTGTAACTCAACTGCACGCTGAGGTACGGTAGGGGCAGATGGATTTTGGACTGTATTGTCCATCATCAGTGGCTCAACTTTGGTTTTATCATATCCTTGCATGCAAGTGAGTCTACACATAGTTTTAAATTAAATTCTAAAGTGTCTTGAGAGAATGCTGATGATTGGAGTAAAAACATACATTTTTCAGATTGCCCTGTTGTGAATCTCCGAGTGTGTTTCATTTTTTTAAAGGAAAATGAGCCAATTGTCTCCGTTGACATTTTCTATGAGTTTCCTCCTCTCATTTTAATGAAATCACACGATATTGCATGGAAACATTGGAATCAGTTTTCATTGAAAAATTAAAACATACTCAAAGATTTTCAAACCTTGCAATTGAGGTACGCATTTTCCGCCTCTAGCACTAGACCCCTTATCTCAGTTTGCTTTGTGGCAGAGATTCAGTCCGATATTACAGTTTGAAAGGTAAATTAATCATCATTTGTGCACAGAATTTTGTGAATTAAAGTCTTTTTTGTTCTCTCAAGAATATTTTCTGAAAATTTGATATCGAAGTAGGTACAAACTTCTATAGATTAAAACTGATAAAAGACAAATCTGTTTTAAGTAATCCGTTTAAAACTTTTTTTCTAGGAAACCCTCCTTTTATTAGAACTACAGATCATGTAATTGGTACCCCAGATCAGCCTTCTATTTTAGAGTGTAAAGTTGAATCTTCCATGACTTACAATGTAACTTGGTTTCAAGGAATAACAGGTAAGACAAATTATTTTCTCAGAATTTGCTTCAAAAGAAACTGCGGCAGAGAATTTTTGTCATCTCAACCCAAAATATCAAAAACTATTCATGAAATCTACTCTAAGATCTCCAAACAAAGTAGAATAAGCACTTAGTTTTACTGTCAAATTATTTTATTGGTTCTCGAAAGCTCTATTTTATATAAAAACAATAATTGCCTTTTAGCAAGTATATTTACATAGAAAGTTCATTTCGTCCTTTCCCTGATGAAGGAACCCCAAGTTTTCCATTCCTAGGCTTCCTAGGTTGTCCCAAATTTTGCTGATCTAGTTCGTATACAGTCCTAAGACAAATCATTAAAATTTTTAATCAGAAATGCCCAGTAGTTCCCATGTCAAACATATTTTTGGGGTGGCAATGTTGCAAAATTGAAATAAAGTCACGTTCTTCCGTCTGGGAAACGACGACATGAAAGAAGAGATTCTACATTTTAAAAAAAATAGAATAAGGAGCTTTTGATTTACCTATAAATAATTATAGAGCATCAATGAAAAATTTCAATTAACTTATTGAGGTTAAAGATCAATTTTTAATTGTCGATTTTTAAGTAAGTCTGTATCAAGTCTCCTCAAAATGATATTTATTTTTATTCTCCAGGAGAAACACGACATTGGAAAGAATTGAAACCTGACAATAGATTTTCACTCGGGAGTCAAAATCAGCTGATCATAAATCCAACGCTTGAAAGTGATGCTGGATGGTATCAGTGTATTGCTCAAAATAGCGGTAAGTGTGTGATTTAAAAGAAGAATAAAGTCCCGAAATTCCCTTTTTGAGGTAAGAAACACAGCGAAATTTGTGAGGAAAAGTTATTGATCTTATTCCTTCAAGTCTCAATTAGAGGCAAAAATATCAATGGCCCCTTACCATCTCCAGAGAAAATGAGCATGAATTCCAGCCTATAAGGAGTAGGCAAATTTGAAAATGATAGATTCTTGCCTGAATTCTGTGTTAGACCATTAACCAATTTAACCATTCAGATGGATTGAATTTCACATTTCATCTTACTATCGGCTATCGTAGTTTTTTTCATATGCTTCAAAAATAATTTTGGTCCAATTTAACCACTGAAAAAATTTTGATGACTTTGGCACCACTTTCATGAATTTAAGGAAAGAGGAAAAACGGTACTTGACAAGCCTCTATCAATTTTTGATTTCTGAAAAATTTATGTTCCCTCACATTACACACAAGTATTGAAATGCCAAATTTATCAGTAAACAAATAATACAATACTTCTCTTTTTCTTGTGTCTCTTGAATCTTTTTGTAGCATGCTGGCACCAATTGGAAGAAAGAAACCCTATTGGGATTGGCAATGATTTCATATTGTAAGTAATTATATTGAGGCTACATTGTCAGGAATAAGTGATTGCAGCATTAGGGAGATTTCTGGACACCATCTTAGCTTTCTGGGCAACGCGCGTTTGAAAGGGAGCCCAAAATATGCATCTTCGGAGTTGTTTTTCGTGAATTAGTGAAATAAAAAACATTCCAGTGCACCAAATACACTGTCTACATTTTTAAAAATGCAACGTTAAAAAGTACTGAACAAATTCATTATGATCCATCTTCAATGAAATGGTTCAAAAAAATTTTAAATGTCCTTCAAAACAGTGCCTTTATAATATTTCTGTCTGATTTGATAAAGAATGCTTTTTTTGTTAAAGAGCAGCGGGCTCTGGAATGGGAAAATTATACTTGTCTGTCAAAGAAGAGCCAAAAATTAGCATTGAGCCCTCATCAATGAAAGTTACCAAAAATGGATCTGTTATCTTGACATGCACTGTCTTGAGAGGAACTCCCAAACCAAAACTCCTTTGGAGGAAAGATGACTTACCCTTAAGTGATGTAAGTTTTCAGTTGTTATACTTTTTTAAATAGTGTGTATATAGGGCCCCCTTTCCTCACTGGTCGCAATCCACAACAGATGCTCTGCGCCCTAAGTGGGTTACTTCAGACCTAAAAGAACTTGGAATATAATTCAAGAATTTTAAGGCAACAGATTCATATAAAAAATATATATTACCTGTTTGAAGCCAAAAAAGTATGAAAATCGGTCAGGTGAATCTCTAGTATGGATGAGTATGATCAAAAAATGAAAATTAAGGGCATTAGAGAGCTAGTGATGAATTGTATAATTCTTGTTATGTTTTCGAACAATATTTTTTTAATGACCATATGTGCAAATCTATTGCTTTGTATGAAAGAATATATGTTATTGATGCTATAAGAACAAATTACCAAAATAATATTGACTGCAGTGTACTTTACATTCTCCTTTCAGTGTGAAGAACACATCTTTGAGGCTTTCTGGAAAAGGTCGACTTCAAAAATTTACGAACATTCATTTCGGCGAACATCTTTTTGTTTATAAGTGTTTCAAATTCGAATTCATGGCTTTCTTTTTTCAGGTTTTTTTTGTGTTCTCTATTATGTTCTTTATGAAAAATCAATGCAAGAAGCCTCAAACATAGGTACGCAACAGGAAATGACACAGATTAAGGAAAAAGAAAGCTTTCGTTGATTTTTTTACATTTTGTCCTTCAAAATATTCATTACAAATCGCTTATTTTTTCTAGGGCTTACAAGGCAAATATCAACTCAAGAAGACAGAAACTTCCTCAACTTTAAGCGTTAGCAATGTTCATTTTTCAGACGCTGGTTTTTACACATGCCATGCTGTAAATGATGTCAACATTAGTATGTTTTTTCTTCTTATCTTTCTTATTTTTATGCACAAAACATAAAATTTGTTGGTTGTCCATTCAAGAAATACCATCCCATTATATAATCTGTATTAGGAGAAATGTTTCAACAAGTTAGAAATGTCAGTGTAAATACTTTGACCCTACGAACCATAGTTAAAATGAGATTGAAAATGCTTGATTAAAGTACTTCTATGCAACCAAAGCCACATGCTTGATGCAAAGGTATGAAATGAACAGGCCCTTTATGTTTCATTATAACACAGGCGTACGGATATTTTTGCATTGTGCGGGCTCTCTCTGTATTCAAGCGGATAGCGTAGGGACCAAAAGTATGTGGGGAAATGCTTTCTCTATCTTGAGAAGTTCATAAGCATGGTGGAGTGATACGGACTTGCAGGTGCCTATTCGGAGATTAGGACTTTGAAGATAGGTGACGAGGGGAACATCGTAACACAGTATCCTTATGAATTGTAAGCTTCAGCCTACTTTCACACCCTAGAATTGAAAACATTTGGTCATAGAGTGCTCAGTCATGCATGTGACAGCATTGTATTTCAGTGACAGAGATTTATTTTATTAAAATAAATAATTAGATCTGCCTCAGCACTAAATTTTTGAATTTAATACTGAAGGAGGTATCATCCTCTGAAAACCATTATGCATACTGTCATGCTCCACTTTTCTGATGAGAAATATATCTCCGCTACTACTGCACATAGTAACTTTGGTGTTTCTACTATTACATAACTTTATGGTGTATGCAATTAACCCATTCTGACAATCAGTCGTCCAATTTTCTACTTGTGAAAATTGTAAAATCCTCTCAAGCTGACACTTTTTATCTTGTTTTTCTAGTTACCAGTCAAGCTTTTGTTGAGTACGTTGAAGCCCCTGTCGTTCAGGTTGAGAAGAGCTATCAGTTTGTCAAAGAAGGAGACTTTGTGCGTTTCAAGTGTCAAGTTTCAGGACTTCCCCAACCTGCGGTATCGTGGTTGAAAGATGGGCAGTTGATTGAAATAAATTCCAATATTGTAAGTAATAATCTCAATTTGTATTTTTTGCTGAATTTGTATTTTCTGTGAGTCACCAGTTGAAAAATATTGTTATAACGGAAGAACCAAGGATAATTCAGCTATAGAAATGTTAGACAACAAAACTTTGCACACAATTTATGATTCAGCCAAATCTTTTCTTTTTCCATACCTTAAACCTCCTTTTGTTTCTCAAGATTTCGCAATATTTTATCTCTATGAGATACCTAAACAGGAGCTTTTATCTTTATTTTTGCCTGAAACACTGAGTTTGTCCAAATTTCTTATTAAATCAATGCGCTGGGTAGAATGCAAAGATGTTTACCAAACCCTGGGATGAATTACTGCTGTGACAGTTATTAATGATAAATTGATTCTGCTTTGTTGCTTTTTACATCTAGATCCGCATTAAAGACGACCTGAGCATACTGTCCGTAAAGTTGTCTGATTCTGGTCAGTACACATGTCGAGGTCAAAACAGTGAGAGTTCACATTCAGACTCTACTATCCTCGAAGTGGGGGTTCCACCAAATACAATTGAAAATCACATTGATAATACAATTTCCGCTGTCAATTTGGGTGATGATGTTGAATTTCACTGCGCTGTCAATGGTCTCCCAGTTCCCTCCATCATTTGGAATCGCGATGGAAACATGTCTTTCTTGGAATCAAAACGGTTTCAAATCTCCAACGATTCAGTGGTCCTCAAAATCATTGGTAAGTTTATAGTAAAAAAAACTTCCAGTCTACAAATATTGAGCTTCAGATTGTAAGTAAGGAACTTGTCATTGAATCCAAGTATCTTTTCATAGATGTGAAAATATTTCATTTCAATATTGAACAGAGAGTATGGAAGGTTAGAGGCCCGACTGGATAGGCAAAAATTGAAACAAAGGTTGAGCCGTCAGCAAGAAGTTCCGTACGTTGGCGCGAGAGTGCGTGGCGAGCGGGATTCTCATACTACTGCACTGATTGGCCAAGCGAGAGTCGCAGAAAGACGATGTATGAAAAATTGCCTACATGAAGGTGGTCCAGCAGCAATATACCCGCCGCCAGTAACTGGAAAACTGTAGAAAATAGTAGTTGCGTACGTTGCCAGCGAGCGCTTCTGTTTCAATTACTTAGCATTGAGTCAGGCCTCTAACCTTTCATACTCTCTGATATTGAACAGGTTATCAGAATAATGCAAAAAATGGTTCTAAACACTGTTTTCCTCATTTTGAACCAAAATTATTTATACATGACGAAATACTGCTGTAAATTAAATGTTCAACGCTGCCTCTGTAGAGGTTTTTTTAATTCCCTCCTAGAATACTTTACTGCAGCAAATTTTGTGTAAGAAATTGTCTAATCTATTTCATTAAAGAACATCACTTTCTCTCCCAGCAGCTCCGAATGTTAAGAGATGCAATATATTTTTTCCTCAAAGTTCTTGAAGATCCTCTGAGAATACTACCAAATTTGTTTGACCCAACTATCTGAAGAATTACTAAAAATTTAAAGTGATGCGAAAATTAACGCTACTCGTACATTTTAAGGAACAGCCTGTCAAAATTCTCCCTGATTTTTGAGAAACATCCTTTTTGTTCCACGTTCGTCACAACTCTTTTTTGTTGAACATTTTTGTCCTGTAAGGAAAGCTATATTGACATGTTGTTAGATGTTATGGTGTCAAAATTATACTGGCTAGAATTTTTGGGAATAATTTTCAGGAAATATTTATCTCCTTTATAATTTTCCTTTTCAGAAACATCTTTAGAGGATGAAGGCCTTTATACATGTGAAGCAGAGAATATATTTGGCAAAACAACACTTGAGTTTCTTCTTAAAATCACTGGAACTGGTATGAGTATTATATAATATTAACAATTTGTCTTTTCTCTGTGAATGTCTTTCTGTGTGTGTTTTCTCGTGATTATCAGAATACATATCATGGCCTCTTTTCAAAATATTTAACCCACAAAAGTGTAAGTTTGGTAGCTTTTTGGAATGGAGAACTTGTCAATTCCAGAACAGGTGTCTAATTCAGGAGGGAAAAATAAAAAAAAAATGAATTCAGAATGGGGCACAGATGAATTTTTGGTTTATGTGTCAGGAACAATGCAGAAACCTCGAATGCCAAAATACTTGAGCCATCTCATAAGTACTTTTATTGAAACAAGATTTATTGGAAGTTAATAGTGGTCTTAACCCAATAACTTAACATTTTATTTGACTCTCCTGCACTTAGAATTACAATTTAACAATGCAAAAATCAGAAACTTTTAACGCTTGAAAATAATCCTAAACTATTTTTCTGAGGTTGAAAATAAAAGAAAATATGCCTGAACTCTTTCTAATTACTGTTTGAATTTACTGCCTCTCACAACTTATTTTTCATCATGATGCACATTATGCCTCTCACAGTCAATATTCACCCTCCTCTCCTATTTCTTCCCCTAGAAGCTCCAAAGTTTGAAGAGACAAGTAAAAATGAAAATATCTTGCAAATTGCACCTGGAGAGAAGGCCTACCTGTCGTGCTCTCTGACTGGCGGGAAACCAAAACCATCAGTTCTGTGGTACCATAACCAGCTTCCGGTCAATATTGGGCACTCACGCTTTCAACAACATGTAGAGTAATCTCACATTTTTCATCAGCTCTTTATAAATAGGATAGGTAAAAGATTCAGAGTGTCTCTAAGGAGATGCAAAGAGAGGTTTGTGGAGAGAATGGGATTAAAAAAGAAAAAGAAACAGAAAAAAAAAACAAAAACAAACAGAAAAATTCTATGAAGAAGTGCTGAAAAGTATTTATTTTGACTGTTTAATGTTTTGTGAATGAAAAATCTGTGAAGAAAAACTTCTGTGAAGATCAACTGAAAAATCAGTGAAGAAAACAGAATATTCAAAACGAAACATTTTGCTGTGTGTAAGGAATCAGCGAAAAAAATTTTCATGAAATAATCGTGAGGAATGTTAATAGTACCTCCTACCCAAGTATTGCAATTCCTCTAGTCCGTCTCTTTTCAACTTGCAATACTTACATGTACTAATTCAAAAATTTCAGCTTTAATTTATTCAATGAGTTCAACATCAGATTCCTTACATGATAATACTTGATTGATAATAGAACATTTTGACTTCAAGTATATGAATGCTCTTTTGTGAAATAATGTTTTTATCAATGTGGCGATGAAATGCTGAACGAAAGGGTACATTTAGGTTCACTGCAAGTGCAACAACTTTCAATTTTCAACACAACTTTTCAATGCAACGTTTCATACTAAACGCACTTTCTCTTTCCAATTTCAGGATAATGGTAGTCTAACCATTTCTCAAATAGGGAAGTTTGATGGCGGAACATACGTATGTGTGGCCAGCAATCCTCTCGGCTCTATCAAAAAAGTTTTCACACTTCAAACTTACGGTAATCGTCATTTGCGTTTCATTTCTCCTGTGAAGAAATATTTACATGTGTATTATCCTTTCTCCAAAAAGAATTTTGCTTCACACAGAAAGCAGATCTGCAATCTGCAATCTGATAGGCAGAATAAAATGGCTGCTCAAAAAATTCTCTGTTTCAATTTTCAAGAAATACCCTATTTTTTATGTTTAATAATGCTGCATAATACCTGCATCCTACTTTACTCATCATGTAAAATGTTTTCAAGATCTATTGTTCTAACTCCTAAAATTTGCATAATTTTTCAGAGCCACCAAAATTTGAAGAAAATTTACAGTCTTGGTTTCATGTATTAATTGGAGAAAATGTAACGCTTCCCTGTAGAGTTACTTCGGAGCCTAAAGGGACTGTTACTTGGCAGAAAGACGGACATATTCTAACCACTGATAATAGACTGTAAGTACTCCTGAATGAAAAGTTTATCATTCACTAGGCAAAGGAACGTAGTTATATTGCAACATTGTCAAATTTCCTTTCACAATTTTTCTCTCTACTCAGAAACTATGGGACATTTTCTATCGAAAATGTCATGATTTTTTGATAGATTAGTGTCAGAAATCAGCAAAATTTGGGACGGATACTGCGCTGTCATTTTTGTGTGAAGAAAAGAAGTGCGTAAGTAGATTTTGCAAATTTGGACCGGAGATACGCTCTTTTTTTTTGGAAACAAGGAACCATCTACTTTTACAACTAAATATCTCTCCAATAAATTGTAAAATATGTACTAATTGTATATCAAAGGGTGCAGAAGCTCTTAAAATAAAACCTTCTTTATCGGTAAGAAAAAAAACTCTTTATAAAGTTTCATGAAAAATATAAGAATTAAGAATCATGTCCATTTTGTTGAGGTTTTCAACTGTTCCATTCCTTTAATTTTGCATAAGATTTAGCTTGATTTCTTTTTATAGAAATTATGTATTTGGAACTACAAACTGGTGATCATTTAGATTTTGTTAACTCTTGTGTCAGAAAGAAATGATTTTCAGAGGCATTTAATGGAAAGAGTGTAAATTCTAAAATTAAGTTCACCACTTTTTCTCATCAATTTATTGTCGACGAGCAATGAAATGTAGGTCTTCAAATAATAGAAGCTCTTATATTCTTTTGTATTTTGCAGTTCAAAAAAGTGAACCAATGGAATGTCGTACTCTTTTTGAGTCCTTCCTTGGTATTTTGATCTCTTCTTGTTTTTGTGTTGAGAAGTACTGGAAAACCACTGTCATTTTATTATTATTATCAATACAAAAGTTCAAAAAATACGATAAGATTAAGAAAAAGTGTTTAAATCCTTACAGCCTCATTTTAATTTACTCTTTGGCTGTTCCAGTATAATACTCGATGATGAATTGAGTGTGCTACAGGCTCAAATAGAGGACAAGGGCACTTACGTGTGCACAGTAACTAATCCAGCTGGTTCAGCAAGCAGAGCTGTAGCTTTGGATGTCTCAGGTATAATTTTACCCACAAGCTACTTTACATCCCCAATTCCAAAGCAGAATGAAGCCATGTTCTGTGAGGAGTAAAGGAGTCTGCTCTTTAGTTATCGGTGGGGAGATCTTCACCTTCATTCTTATGAAGAATTCTACGCTTTTCTAAACAATGGGTCAGTTAAGCCAGTAACATTGGCTCTTTTTATAACCCTTGAGGCAGCAGATGTGTTCTCATTTAACTTCAAAATATCTCAGATCTTCTCGTAAAAGTACATAGAATTTTGCAACTAGGCATGCAATTTATAATTCATATATGTAGTTATCCTTAAACTAGGGGGCTACTAACTCAGTAGTGATACATAATGTATAACGAACTTGTAACATAGTGACACATAATGCCCGAGACGCTTACCTGTTACTCTAATGATTTTATATTACCTATAGAGTAAGATTTTTGGCAGATAAATCCTTGTTCTCCAAAAGAGATCAAAGCATAACAGGCTTTTTTCCCCTCTCTAAACACTTTTTGATGCGTACTGCAAATCATCTTTCAATTTTAATTAGTGCCTTGTGAGCCTCTCTGTCTCATAAAATCATGATCTAATTTTTGTTTGCTTTATCAGCTATTCCTACCATTTTGGACACTCAAGAAAACATGATCACACTACAAGAAGGTGAAGATTACAAGATACCATGCACTGCGAGTGGAACGCCCAATCCAGACATCAAATGGAAAAGATTTAATAAAACATTTTCTGCTGGATATCATGATGGTAATCTTATTTTTAGTAAATAAAGAGTAAAAACAAACTAGGTGATCCCAAGAAGCGGTTGATAATTACTCAAAGAATAACAAAAAGCAACTAGAAACCTTAGAACGTCAATTGTTTATTTCAAGTTGTCTCTGAAAATTTTACATTTTACCTTCGGCTGGTTGAAAAACAGTTTTTGCCCATAAGCGAAAAGTAGTACAAATGAAGGAGTTGATTTATATTCTTGTGTTTTAAAGAAAGAGGTGCTGAAGATTGAAAAATTATACGGATACTTATGATACAAATGACTTTCAAAGAATTATGAGGCCTCAAAATCAGTTCTACCTCTCAATATATTTGATCAGCATTCGCTGAAACTAGTTTTAGTCAGAATTACAAAATTCTCTAACATGTTGCCTGCCATAATGTTTGGGTACATATTTTTGCAGCACCATAGCTTTCCCCCTCCTTAGAACAAACAAAAAAACAGAAATTCAATGCATAGAGTACATAGAGTTGTAATGTGAGTGGGAGAGGTGGAACCACTTTTAAGCATTTTCCAGGTCCTGAATTCTGGGACTCCTGTGTCACGCCAGGTCACTTTTTCGACACATAATCAACTGTTTGCGATATATGAGGGCCTGACCATCCAATGTAAAGAAAAAGGATGGGAATCACCTGTATGCTACATCGCCATTTTGAATCGAAAATGTATCGAAAAAGTGACCGAACCGCGGCACACACCAGGCTCAGAACTCGTCGTCCAGGACATGGTCCCAGCTCCCCCATTCACACTACGTTTCTATGTACTCTATGGTTCAATGGTACATTCTCCTGCTGAGGTCAGGCTAGGTCTGAGCCATTAGCATATACGCAGCTCCAATGATCGCTGACCTCACAGCAGCCTAGCAACGCAAGTGACAAAATGATCATCCTGGCGCTTGCCAAACTCTTCAATGCTGGTCAATACAACCAGCATAGCAGGGCACATGTTAAGGTATGCCACTTAATCCCTTATATGCGATATCCCTCTGATGCGTCGCTTTTTGCACTTCTTCTTATCGTCATTATCTTAGATTCTAAAAGAGTCTCATGAAACAGTGATTATGAGAATTTCCTCATCCACAGATTGGCTCAATAATTACTTCAGCTCATTTTTTAGGTATTTTTAACTAGTGATTATGAACAGAACTCAGGTGTTTCAAATTGATCAATGTACCTTTTCAGAGGAAATATTTATCCTAGCTGACAATAGCCTGATTTTGAGAAGTGTTACTCCAAAAATGGGAGGAACATATGAGTGCATTGCTGAAAATAAAGCAGGATCTGCAACAAGAGAATACACTCTCACTGTAAACGGTAAGCATCATAAATAATGTTTATTTTGCTTATTCTACCAAGACAGCTATCTTCCAGCCAAAAATGATAGTAGAAGAAGTTGAATCTCAATACAGCAACACCTTGATTAGCTGCCTATCACTTATTTGATGCTCTAATGAGGCACGTTCATACATTATTTTTCTTGTTTTTTCTTTGTATTAGTTGTTTTCTTCATTTCATCTAAACATTTTTCATGTGGTTTTAGAGGTGTTATGCATTTTCGATTATTCGGCGTTTTTGATAACTGATAGAGTTTTCCTAAAATTATCAGATAATTGAGGTATTGCTGTATTTTAGTAAAAATGTATACAATTGCTAGGGAATTAAGTCTCAGTATAAGGCATTTATCCCATTTAATGAAGACTCTTTCTTGTCTCCTCAAAAGAATTCTGTTTTGGGATGAAGTGTATTTCAAAAACATGAAATATTTCCATGCATCATCAAAGAGAGTATTTCAAAGGAATATATCTGGTGTAAATAAAGGATTCCTAACAAAAGAAAAAGTCAGAAGAGTTGCAAGATTGTGACTTTTTGCATCTCGCAGAGCTCTCTCGTAGTTTTCAGCAAATTTTTCCTCAAATTTTTGAGCCTGTGCCAATCCGCTTTGTGCCATGTTTATTTTTGCGTTTCTTTTGATTTGAAAAAATAAAAAGTCAGGGAGAAGCAGGAAAAGTGAAGGAGACAGAAAATGCAAGGGGCTGGTAAAATTTGGAAAGGCAGGGACAAGGGAAAGACAATTTTCTAGGTATCCATCAGGAATTGTCAATCCATCACTGTTTAGAAGTAAGCTTAAATTGAAATTTCAATTGTTTCTTCAACTTTGTCAGATCGCTATTGCCGAGTATCAAGTCGTCATTTTTGATGGACAACTATTTGAACTCCAAAAACCACCATATAGTTCGATTGAAAGTCAAGAATATCGAATTTTTCTACGTATCTTAACTGTGGTAAATCCATGGATTTGAAATTATTCCCATTAAGATTTGTTCTCTGTCTTGAGTAGGCTTTGCTTTAACTAGGTGGTTTTTGTGAACTATTTTTTTGGACAAGCCATGTCAAAATAAATCGAAGATGATAATTTCTAAACCTTGTTACGCGCGTTTATATCTCTTGTCTTGTCGCATCATTTGATTTTTCCGTTTTTATTCCAATCGTCCGCTTAAAGTTTTCTGCCAAATTTTAATTTTTAAATGCCTCAATCTAGTGCCGGATCTGCCTACTGGAGAACCCGATGTTCCTGTTGTTAATGTGGAAGTGGTCGAGTCCGATGTTGCTTTGTTAGAATGCCCTCTTCCCTCATTGTCTCCTCCAGAATGGTTGAAGGTGAGAATTCTCATCCTAATAATGCTGTTCAGCTAACCAGATATTGTTACATTAAAGAGATGCCGCAAAAACTGTGCCAATTCATCAATTTCACAGTAGACCAAACTCAAACATTGAAGATACTTTTTCCTCCCATTACTAAATTTATAACCATTCGCAGTAAAAGGGACCTTAGTTTCCAAAAAGTTAAATTAGGATTTTTGTAGGTACTACCATTTGTACCAAGGAGTGTTTTAAAAACATTTTGGCATGAATGACATGTCAAAATGTTCAACCCAAATTAAGTTAAAACTGTCTGGAATTGGCAGTTAACACAGTTATGATTTTGATACAAATCAGTTTGGATTTCTAATCTACTTTGTTTCAGACTCAAATCAGTTAATCAAAATGAAACGCTGTGCCCTTTATTAGGACGAAGACAAACTAAACTATTAGATATTCATTTATCCTGATACTTTCGAGTTTTTCTATCGAAAACACGTCCATTTTGCAACCTAACTTGGCAAAAATCACTCTCAAAAAATTTGGCCATAGTATTCTGGAAAGGAACTTTATAATGTGATTTTTATTGGTCTGCTACTAATTGTATTCAAAGTTTTTTAATCACAATGAAGATTGTATGATAGAGATTTTTCTTTTTTCAAATGGAATCTGGCAATTGCTTCATGCAAGTTCATAAAGAGAAGTTTTTAGAAATTGTAGAATGTTTGTTTAACATATTGGAAGATTCAAACAAACAATTTTCAAATTCGTATTGGCCACACACCTTTTTCATTAAGCTCAAGTAATGTCACAGTGACTAAGTATTTCTACAATATCCTACAATCGGCAAAATTACATTCATGTTGTTGGCCCTTTTTCGACAAAATATCATAGACACCATTAAAACTAAGTAAAATTTCTGTCTTGTCAGGATGGCACCGAGCTTGTAAATCTTCATAACGAGAGAGCAGATGAAGCACACTTTGCTCTCATGGACCGCCAGAGAATTGTAAGAATCCCGGAGAGTCGTATCTCAGATTCTGGAGACTACACTTGCCTTGTTGAGAACAACGATTTAGAATCAGATACGGCAATAGTTAGACTGAATGTTGTGGCAGCCCCATCATTTGAGCAGGAAGTTTATGAGCCACATGTCACAGTCATTGAAGGAGAGAAGTTAGTTTTAAGTTGTACAGCCCGAGGGAACCCTCAGCCCAAGGTGAGAAAAAATTTGTTTTTGCCCTTACCTAGTTTCTTTACCTCTGATAGTAACATGTTGTTATCTTACCGCCACGCCCACAAACATTGCTACAGTTAATCCAACAGATAATGGGTAGAAAGTATGCTATTCCTATTATATCAGTGTCATTGAGTCAAATAATATCCAACTCCATTTAGTCTTATTGAGATATTCAGGGAAGACTGGGTATCGGCCCCATCAACGCCAATGTAAATTGCAGTTTTTGAAACTCTGTACCTCATAATCGAAAGAAACAAAGCATAAAAAGACTGGTATGAAATGATAAGTATAAATGGTCGGACACTGTCATGAGCTGTAAAATTTCAAAAACTATGAATTCATGAGATCCTCAAATTCTGTGTCAGTATATTAATCTGATGATCGTACGATACAATTTTTTGTTCAGGTGCAATGGCAGTTTTTGAGTAAAGCCACTCCCATCACCGAGTACACATTTCCTGGAGTTTACTTTGAGCAACCTTTCAAGCAGAATCTAGTCATTCCGCGGACAAATCATTCTCGACATGAAGGACATTATCAGTGCAGTGCCACTAATAAACTTAGCACTCAGATCCGAGATTTTCATGTGGAAGTTATTCGTAAGTACTCTAAACAGCACCGTTTTTACTTTCTTTAAATCTCTAACTCTTGAAAGTAAGAAGCC
>NW_027311853.1:0-19999 GCF_918797505.1 Bemisia tabaci
GCTGCTGGAGCCGTAGCTTCGGCCTCTGAACCCGGAGCAATCAAAGCTACGCCTCCAGCAGCCGGAATTTTCGGCCTTTGAGCCCGGAACGGACGGTATGTCTATATAGCCCGTAATTGCGGCTCCCACGGCTGGAGTTTTTTTTTTCAGTGTAGGGAATAGTGGATGAGCAGCTCGGATTTAAAAATGCCAAAAATAGGAATTAAAAACGAGGAAACGACAGGTATTGGATTCTGTACTGTAATCACGCATTAATTTTTAGGAGCGCGGTTATGTTGAGGGAACGTTCATATGCGCATATTTTTCCTTCCAATTTTCAGCTATTTTATATGGAATTGCGTACGAAATTGTCTGTAATTTTTGGAAAATAAAATTCGCAATATTCCCAGTAAATTCGGTTTTTATCGGAGGAAATTTGACAACGTCCAAAGGCTCATACGGTGTTCTTCCTTAGCATGTCAGAGTTGTACTCCGATCTTGTATAAAAAGGCGCTTCTCTGATAATTAAAAAGCATCTGCATATTTAAGAGGACGCCTCGAAAAAAATGTAAATATTACATTGCACAGATTTTTGAGTGAGACATCCGATAAAGAATGCACTCGCGGAAGTCCATTGCAAGCTTCGCGGGATGCGCAATCTCACATTTGTTGGCTATCCCCCGGAGGAGAAAACCAATTTTCCGGGGCTAATACACGAGGCAAGGACTACACACGGAGCGGGAAAAGCGACTCGCGGAGAGGAGTGCAAATCCCGGAGCCCTCTTCCGAACAAACAGTCACCTCGCACGACTACAAGACGCGACGCTTGCACTTGATCGTCGCGACGCCGACGTGGAGAGTGGAGCCGGGAGATTTCGCGGCGTCTTTCCGAGCAATTTACGCCGAATTTCCCCAGGGCGTGACCAGGGCGGACGCGGACACCCGGCCGACAGCCCGCGCCGCGATCGGGAGAATCGGGAATCAGGAATAGGGAAGCGTCCGCCGAGCCGGGATTCCATCACGAACTGGAGCTCCAGCATCAATCTTCCGGCTCAAACCCCCGATAGCATCTCATGCCATCTTGACAATAGGTCGGGTCCGTCTACAGACGGGCTGTTGCCTATCTCGCCCGCAAAATCCCCACTTCCAGCCGGACTCATACCGCCATGCTGAGGAAAAACGCCGTATCAAGGTGTCCAGTTTCTTCTCATTTGGGAAATCCTGATCTTTCCTGATTTTTGACTGCTAAATCCTGATTTCATAATTTTGCCAAAACCTGATTTGTGGCGGGAAAAAAACTGAAATTTCTGCATATACGTATGCGAAAGCAGAACTCTACCATTTCGAACTATGTCAACTTTTCTCAAATCTTAATTTTGCGACCGATTTTTCCTCAGACCCTGATGAAATCGGGATGTAATCCTGATTGACCTTAAATCCTGATGGAATTGGAAAAATCCTGATGCTAGACACCCTGCGTATGTATATTCGAGGGTTGCTAAATTTCCTTCGGTGAAATGCATATTTCTAAGGAGACTTATGAATAATTTCTCTTGGAATTTGGAGATTATAAAAGTTCCAAGGACGTATGCCAAGATTTCTTCACATTGAGAAAACCCCGAAACAAGATATAAATGTAAACAAATAGCATTGGTTCAAGAGCATACAAATGACGTTCTTTGTATAATCTAGCCTCCACTTTACCTGTGTTGAAAAGGTTTGCTACTATCTACCTCAGAAGTTGATTTCTGAACTTCCCTTGTGTGAATCGTTTAATACATAACACTTTGAAGATAATTCATGCGACGTTAATTTCTAGCTCGGATCCTACCAATTGGTTCACTGATACCATTGCGAACAAGTGCAACATGAAAAAAAATGTAAAGAGGTCCTAAAATATATGGAATTATACGGGAAGGAGTTAAACGTAGCAACGGCGCCGTCTCGTGCCATTAGGGGCCCGGTGCTTGAAGGGGCCATGGCCGAAACCCACGAGTTGGGGCCTTAATGAAGATAGAAAAACCTGATTTTCATGGCGATAGGATTCGGTGGCCCGAGCGACGGCGGTGGTCAAATATTTCCCCGACTCGCTCCCGCAATTTACGGCTCCATAAAAGCATAATCTTTTTATTTATAACTTTATTAAAAAACGTCTTTATGGTAATCCCGGCCGTTTTATTATTAACGCCCGGCCCGATGACAACCTTTGGGACCATTTGTCCGCGGCACAGTGGATCCGACGCTCTGATAACGCAGGTTTCTCCAGACAAAAAAAGATGAGAGACGGAATTAAAAAAGAGAAAAAAAATCGGGTGCCTTTGTTCCATATGGAAAACAAAGAGACCTAATGATCTAGAACTGAGGTAGAGATCAGGTATTGGCGAGAGAATAAAATCAAAATAAATTATCATATCATATAAAAAAAGAACCATACTGTCATCCATAACTGCACCCTCCAAGTACTTATTTTTCGGTAAAAAAGATGGGAAGGGTGGAAAGGTATCTCGCTGTTGTATCATACAGAAGAGAATCTGGCTTGAATTTAGAAATCATTGAGAATTTAAAATCAATGGGAAAAGGAAGAAACTCAATCGGAAAATACTTACGATCTGATTTTGTAACATTTATCGCGGTTTTTTCCATTTTAGTAACGCATACTCAAACCTTTTCCGTCCTTTGAATTTTTCTTTTAATTTTTTATATAAATTGATTACTTCTTGTATTTTGAAAAGATGCGCAATTGAGATTTTTTTTCTTTGGTTTTAAATTCTTAATATCTACATTTAAATCAGGATCTCTCTGAACCATCCTAAATCCCGATTCAAAGCAAATAAGGGGCTTGGAGGACAAGGCGAATAAGTGCAGTTTTTGCTATTCCGAGAAATACGCGTTTGAAGTTTCGAAATTACATGGATTCTCAAGACGGAAAGAAAGTTTAAACCGACTTTTTGATGCTTAAAAACCGGAATTTGGGAGCGAATTCTTCACAGAGTATGTACTAAGACTGGTTTTACTTGAAATAATGAAAATCTCAATTTTTTTAAAAACTGCACTTAGGCGCTTTGTCCTCCAAGCCCCTCAAATGGGGTCTCGGGTCTCCTATGAGAAGGAACTGCTTTAGGAACGACTATGACCCCCCTCCCCCCCTTCGAGACTCGGAATTTGCGGTTATAATTCCGATTCCAAGTTGGATTCCTCCGGTTCCACTGTGAGGTAACGACGAAAGCTCGAAGTGGCTGCGACAGCTATTGATTCAATTAACGACTGCGCCGGGGCGATCTTCGAAATTCGTCTCTCCGTTTCTCGCGGATGAAAATGAAGTCATTTGTCGTTCGTTTACGAGCACCGCCGTCGTGGTTTTCACCGGTCTCGGGTCGGGTGGTCGGGTCTCCGGGTCGCTCGGCTTAAATTTAATTTAATGCAATTCAATTCCGTTCCGGCTACACTTGTCAGGCGCCAAAGGACCGAGGGGCAGGGGTGAGGGGGGGGACTCCTGTCCTCACCTGTCCTGTCCGCCGCGTTCCTATCTTCCTCGCTGTGCACGTGGGAAGTGGGAAATCCTGTCCTGGCTTTTACCGCCACAGAATTTTCCTTTATAGTGGTATTTATGAATTGCTGGACTTGCGTTATAACTCTTGGAAAATTATGTCAAAATTTAGATCGGATTCTGGGAGAGGGGCATAACTCCAAAATTTTCCAAAACAATGGTGCATTTTAAGAGAATTTTCTTTATTTTAGTTCAGAGAAAAGGCAATAATTCTCACTTTCAGTCACTGTTTGAAGGTGTTACCTCTATCCTTCACTTTAACAACGAAAATGAATGATACAAATTTCAAAATTAATTTTAAGGTTTTCTCTCTTTCTTTCTCTCATAGGTACTTAAAAGTGCCTCAGTTTCCCACGATTTCCTTGAAAAAGAGCGCAAGCCAAACATTTCAAATGAGCCTAAAGAGGTACTAAAAATTTTCCTACCGAAAACATTGCTTCAGAACTATTGAACAGACGATAACTCATCTTTCGAAGATTCCATAAAATTTTCAGTCATCCTAAGTACTTCACTAGAATATCAGTTTTTTGCCTCTCCTGTAAAATTTGGTTTAGTGAACACATGCCCTCCTACCATAGACCAATCTAACGTATAAATGGCTTCCTTGCACCTTCCAGCAATGATATTTTTAGTTTCTACGGACAAACCTGTCACTCCTTGGACTTACCTACTTAATCTCAGTGGCGAGGCGTGAATGATCGACTATCGATACTTTCCCATTTGAAACTACGGTAAAGAATCGATTATTAAAGTGTTCGCTGCGAACACCCTATTAATCGATCCTTTTCCATGGTTTTAAATGGCAGATCAGTCGATATATCGCAAAGCACGCCACGCCACTGCTCAATCTGCGAGTGACCTGCATCCTTTGGACAAAAAGTACGACCACCCACGAAATAGAGTTACCAATTGGCACTGTTTGGAATCGTACGTCGCTTTCATTCGTAATAGCATGGGAGTCCGAACAAGACGAAGAAGAGTACACTCAGTGAATGAGGACCATTCCACGATTTCAACGGATAATCCGAGAAAGTGTGCAAATTCAGTTTCGGTGAGGAGCTTAACATACTCGTGCCGACATAATCCAGCGGACGTAAAGCGAATTTGACGCGGAGTTTTCCAACGCCTTTAATCTCTCATCGCCAGAAATCCGACCGAAGAAACCCTCCCCTCGCCCAGATCTCGAGTCCCCGAAAGCTCCGATTGGCTGACCAGGAAAACATGACTGAACGCCAAACCGTTCCTTTTCTTTTTACGGCTCCCATAAAAATTTTACTGCCCGTAATTTCCATTCTCCACTGACTTAGACGTTGCCAAACCGGCCACTCCTCCACACGGAAACCCGGGAAATGCATTAAATTGAGTGGTAAATCTGACGACATCGCGATTAAGCGTGTTGTCGAGTGATTTCGACGATGTTCGATGGCGTGGCGAGCGTGTTTCCGTCTCTCTTGCGCACTGACGTGAGCGTGTGAGCTACGGGCGAGAGCGAGATAGAAAATCGTGTTCCCGTTTCTATCCTTGTCTAGCAACCAGTCAGGGCCGAGTAATAGCGATGGACTCCTTGTGCCGATTTCGAAATTTATTGTGGTCTTAATGCTTTGTCCTAAACTCGACTATTTCCGTGCTTCCTTTTCGAGGGTCATGAGGAAAAATCCTTAGCCTGGGGCGGGCGGCAGGGCGGCTGCTTTAATTCTAATTTTCCACTTTTCCAGTACTTACAACTTTACGACTACAACACAAATTAATCCCGGCGATTATTCGAGTTGATTCATCTTATCCCTGGGTATTGAATGGAAGTTTTCCGCATGGTGTACGACAGAGTGGGCTAGTTTTCGAAAATGCGGAAGTTGCTCAGTTTTTTGGAGTCCAAAGGGTTTCTAAACTACGTGTTTTTTCTTTAATATTCCAAAAGTGCCACGTGAGTAGATTACGTGGTGAAATAATGCATATCTTCGGAGCCATAATCCCGATGAAACCCGCTTTTAAAAAGTCCAAAGACTTGGAGGAATTTCAAACGCGCTGGAGAGGCGGGAAAATGATGGAAGTGATTTACTACGGCAGTTAAATCGCTATCTCCTCTCATTTTCCACTGATTTTCGTTAAAATAAAACATATTTTCACGAGAAAATGTTGTTTGTATACCATAGATAACATGAATGAGATTAAATTCTGACATTATTTCGACGGAAGTCGAATAAACCCGTGCTCGTTTCTAAATGGTACCGGATGACTTCATTCGGTTCGGTGAAATCAGGGCGTTTTTAGGAAAAAATAATTGCGCTTGTTGAACTGCGTATTTCTCGGTTTCAGATCCACTTACCGCATTTTCAAAGTGTGCATCGTGTTTAACGCGTAATTTGCCTCTAAAAGGATGTACTTGAAAGTCAAAATTTGTTCATGGTTTGGTGACCCATGGAGTTTTCTTGGACTATTTGAAGCGCGATACTATTTTGAGCTTAACACTTCAAAATGCGGCTCTTCGAAACGGATCTGGGTATTTTGAGGGCATTCGGCCGCCCGTCACGGGTGGAAGAGCGCTGAAGAGGCATGAAACGGGTAAATAAGGAATTTAAAGTCTCGCCGACTGTTGAGCCACGTAAAGGAGGCTGCAAGCGCGAAGGCTTGTCATTGCCGTCATACAACTTTAAAAGCCCACGATTACCTCCGCGCAAGAGCTAGAAAATTACTTGCCGAGGTCACCTGCAAAGATGCAAGTAAGCGACTGTCATGCCTTCTTGCCAAATTGCTCCTAGTTTTGTGCAGTTTTAACTCTTTCTCATGCAGTCTCATCATCCGAAAGTTTCATCTTTTGTCAACAGTTCGGTCCAGTGTTCGACACCGGGCCGATTCCCATTATTTTTGCGTTAGGCTTGTGAATCAAGAGTGACAAGAGTACAAACACTTTTCGACTACCCAACCGGGTAGATAGCGTATAAAAATGGGAGCCAAAAACGGGTTTTTTTTAATGGGAAAGCCGGCAAAATCGCGGTTGGGTTTTTGATTTTTTCCCCCCGCTGCAGAACAGCGATAAAACTCACGAATTGACGGAAAATCGCTGTAAATATCACTTTCTTTTTCGCGGAATCACGGCAATTTATACAACAAAGCCAAAAATGGTCATATCAAGGAACTCGCTCTATTTCGGATTTGAAAATGTCCCATTTTTCTATATGACAGACAAAGTTGTGTTTCTCCAATTTTTAATTATTTTATTTTATGTCACTATTCGTTCAGTAGATCTACCCGGCTGATCTTCATCACGTCGGTGACCACGGATAGGAGATAAAGTCTCTATATGAGGCTGTTTACTTTAGATTGACCCACGAGGGCCAGCACGATGGGTTTATAAGGGCGCAAAGCGTCCTCTGGGAAGGTGGGCCGTGTAGCAACCGGCGAAAATATCCTCCTGGTATTTCTTTAAACTTTTAGGGGCTGCAAATTTAAGGTGTTAAACTTCGGGGTCCATGTCCAAGGGAGAAAAAAAGTTTCATTTTTAACCCACGCATCAAGATTTCATGCAGCGCGTTGGGAAAGAAGCAGAGTGAATGTTCGTCCGTATGAACTGTTCAGCGAAGTGCGCATACTGACAACAGCAGTTGAATTGCATTACTAACCACATGCACATGCACATGCCTGGTGCGCCACTCCGCGAGGCTTGGTCCGTGTCCTCCAGCATTTAATGAATTCTCGCTAGCCGGAAGGATGATACCTGATACCAGCTCCAACGGCCTAATTAAGTGCTTTACATACGTAATCACGGATGTGAAACCTCAAAAACTGTCGGAAAACCCAGCGGGATAGTCGGATGGAGAGCCCTATTAATGATTCGGAAATAAAATGCACCAGCAAACTGACCGCAAATCAACAGCCATGCAGGCCAACAACCACCGTTTCCGCTGTTCAAACCTATTTTCAAGCCGTTTTTCGCATTTCTTCTGAAGTAAATCGAAGGGAAAGAATTTCACAACTACCCAGGGCTCTTTGAGTGTCATGTAAGTTTCCTGTGTTGGTATTACGTTATTCTCTTGCACTGTGGGAAAAAAATAACATTTTCCATTGAAAAACAAATTTTTAGAGCTATTTTTCTATTTTTTCGCTTTCTCAGGCTAATATTGTTGGGGGCATTGGGGGCGGAAGGGGGGGGGGAGAGTTAAGGCATGTTTTACGTAATTCAAAAAATGGGGTGAAAGGTTGTCTTGCAGGTGCCTTGCGAGAGGGGTATGGGCTATGGGGGTCAAAAAGTCGGCCAAAAATAATGTCTGATGATTTGAAGGCCTTCTGTCAGCTGAAAGAACAGGAACCACTGAGCTACTAAAAAACTTTGAATGCGATAACTGCTGTAATAAATGGTTACCACGTTTCTTTAGAAACAGCGATGAAAATTTTCTATATTATCGAATAACACCATGCGAACTCGGAGGAAATTTACCAGTTTTTGAAGAATACAGGTCCCGAAGCTCTTTCCTTTCCATGTATCTGTTGCGAGGAATCTGATGTATAGCCTTGGATTTCAATTTGCCGCCGTTTAACTTAGATTGGATTCTTCGAACATCCGAGGAGATATGGAGGAAATATCCGAGTAATTTTTCTTAAACAGAATATGGGAGGGTACATTCGTCTCCAACGAATTCAAGAAGAGCGAACAGCATTGGTGCCTAGTCAACCCGAGGAATAAGACATTTTGCTGAAACTCGCTCAAGATTCTGACACGTACGCAATATCCTCAGGTGCTGTCCTTTAATTTGAATATAAATTAGTTTAACATCACATATAAGATAGTTTCGAATGAAAAATAATCAAGAGTTGGGAAGTGTGAATTAACATCTCATTAGAAATTACTTCCTAAATCTGGAGTCTTCATTTTGCTTTGCTCCATAAAAAATGACCGATCTCTTTTTAATTAGCGATTTTTTGGTGGAATTTAAAAAAAATGAGCGCCTCATTTAAAACTTTCGCGTTTAATGTTGATAGAGAGTCAAAGTGAGTTAATTTTTTTCAATAATCAATCTAAGTATGATGGACGTTCCGAGGAATTATTGACTAAACAAAAATTAAAAATATGAATATACAAGTAAATTTTTTAAAATTGGAAAGTATAGATTCGTTTTATCTCTATTCTCACTAGGGGAGCAAGTACAAAAATCTTGATTTTTCACGATGAGAGCACTGAAAAATAGTCCTATAGTATGATCCCGATCAGTCCAGTTCCAAATCAATCGAATGATTCAGTTTGTCGAACCAAACTTCTAATCAGTCAAAGCAAAAATTATTAAATCTATTCTTCTAAATCTCTACTCACTAATGTCAATTATTAAGACTATTCTTCAATCTTACATGTTTGCATATATTTAAGTGCCGCTTTATAAGAACAGCATTTAAAAATTATTAGATCTATTCTTCTATACCTCTACTTACTTACTTACTTATACTCATTATTGAATCTATTCCTCTATATCTCTACTTACTAATAATGCTAATTATTAAATTTATTGATCTTCGTCAGCATTTGGTTCATGAAATCGATCACTTTGACAAACCGAACTATTTGATCGATAAGGAACGCGAGACGTCCAGCTCATACGATCGAACTTTTTTCTTTCAGTGCGGCATCAGCGTGGCGTGCGGAAAAGCTCACATCGACGAGTTACAAATCACCCGAACTGACAAACGTTTAGATTGAGACATAAATCTATCGAAAGCAGGCCTATCAAACACGGCTGCCGCACACGAAAAAAAAAAAAAAAAAAAAAAAATTCTCATACCCGACACCGGGGAAGTTTCGGGGGAGGCCGTGGATGCGGCCATCGTGGCGATCGATATATGAAAGGAGCCTCTCGCCGTAACGAGGTATCAATCTTTAAAATTGAATCAAATTCGCTTCTTTTCTGCGCCCGTAAATCTATCCGGAGACAAATGAGGGCCAGTCGCCACTCGCCGCGAAAAGAAAGGGGGAGGGGATGGAAAAAAAGGAGCCAGGATAAATCGTCTCAGTGGGGTGGCGACTGAGCCTCTAAGGGTTAGCCTGTCGGAGGCCCGGGATTTATACATATATCCGAAATTAAACCCAGATGAAATATATTTTAATTCTCAAATGCGGACACCACGCGCCTGTTTCAAAAAGAGAACTAAAAAAAAAAAAAAAAAATGAATGCCCTAAAATGAGAGGGCGCGACAGGTGAGGTGAGCTATGGAGCTATTTTTCAACTAGCATTTGCCCCTTCAAAAATATGACTCGATGATACTCCCCTGTCTCTCCGAAGGAGATCAACAGGAACCGAATCTTACACTGCCGTGCTAAGGAAAAACGCCGTATGAACCTTTAAGCGTTGCCAAATTTCCTTTGATAAAACACAAATTTCCTGAAAAAGTTATAAATATTTTCCTTCAAATTTTGCAGGTGATTTTGTTTACAATTTCACCTATAGATCCTGACAATTTCAAGGAAAAACATCCTTAACTGTCCTCCAAAATAAACATTTTATCGGAGAAAATTTGGCAACTCTCGAATGTTAATACGGCGTTTTTCTTGGCACAGCAGTACACGGAATCCACGTTCTTCTCCGCTCCTTTTCATTAAAAGATCCCACGTGACTGGATCTTAAAAATAAGTCTAAAAATTTACAGGACGGACGAGGCGCGCTATTTCAATTGGCCTGTTGCACACTTCCGCTAGAGCAAAAAGAAGAGTTATTTCTAAGTGAGAATGGCCCAAAAATCACGATGAGCAGTGGCGTGGCGTGCTTTGCGATAAATCGATTGTTATGCTATTTAATCCTATGGTAAAGAATCGACTATTAAGGTGTTCGCTGCGAACACCCTGTTTATCGATCCTTTTTCATAGGTTTAAATGGCATAACATAACACGCCACGCCACTGACGATGAGCGTATCAGGAAAGCCTGGAAAAACATTCCTACCTTCACAATCTGCTCAAATAATATGCGTTTTTTAAACTTCCCGCTTCAAAAAACGACACGATGGCACAGGTGAACATTTTATAAGAGGAGTCGTTCCATCCATCCCTTCCGCACTAGGATGCTAAGCAATATTCAAAATGGCCAACCCTCCAAAACATTTGTGACGAGACGGGATTTTATCAACGTTTTTATACTAAATACATTCTCCTTGCGTTTACAAAGACCACGGTGCTTCCTCAAGATTTTCGCGCGGAAACGTCAGCCGTGTTGAATATTGTGTCGCATCCTAGTGCCCAAGGGTGGGATGGAGCGACTCACCTAACCAGGGGTTGAAACCACTGCGAAACACCCCTAGAATTTTAGTGGGTATTCACACCCTTTTTCTCCTATTTTTTGCCCTCGGTTTCGTTGAATTATTTTGGTTATTTTTGTGTTGTTCTTACGTGTTGAAATTCTAAACATATTCAATATTTCGGAGGAATTTCAAAGCGGCGGTATCTTTTATCACGAGAATCAGCAGAAAGGACGTCATAAAACAATAGAAACTTTATGGGATGGAAACGCAGGCGGCAGGATCAAACAAATGCACAGATGGTGGAAACACTTCAAAGGACTTTAACAACTTAATAATCGAAGCCGTGGAATGATAACAACGCATAGGGTTTGAACATGGAGTCCCGATGCATCAATTAGAGGAATAATAGGGATTGGGCAGGGGTAAAACTCAAAAATCTCCGTTAGGTCTAGAAAATCCAAAGGCTCCTAATTTTGTAAACACGTGTTAGAGCTGGCTCATGAATAACCAACACCTTTTATACCCTTTTTTTGCCACAAACCGACTCGGGCGGCCGGGGCAGGCTCTCGGAAACGCGACCGGGGGTTCAAAAGGGCCACGGTTTTTTCTGGGACCTAAACAGGTCAAAAAAGGATTGACGCTTCGATGTCTTTATTATTATTCCTGGTCGGGTTGACAGGACCGCTATGTTTACGGCTCGCCTGGAAGCACACTGACCGCGAAAAATCAGGGATATACTGGCCCTCTGCCCTGATCTCCCTCGTGCGGTTCGTTCAAGCAGTCGAGAACGATTGAAAAAGCCATCGTAACTACGATAATTTTAGTGTATTGTTCCGATACTAGCTCAACTGTAAAAATTTCGATATCTAATGACGGAAAACTTAGTTTCTACGGTAGTACACAACTTTCCTTTCCTATTTTAGAAAAAAAAAACCTAGACTTTCAGCTTAACACTGTCGAATTTCGGTGATGTTGGGAAAGACCCACCGCTGTATTTGAAAATTCCTGAAACCGATGCACCAAATGATGCCTTTTCGATACCGCCCTGCAAGAAGTCTTTCAGTGATAAGTAAATATGGGTAACTATCAAAAATTTGAGATCAATGTAAAGCCTTAGGCCCACTCAGATTTTTTACGTTGAGAAACATCTTGATTCTTCCGAATAGAGCCCTTTTGGAGATGACACATTTTTTTTACGTTGATTGAAATTTTGATTCCTCTGGATAAGGCACTTGTTGAAACGACGAATAACGGTTGATCAGTTTTTAAATATTCCAACGTGGCTTTTGAAATGGAGATATTCGATGGAGGGAAACATGGAAGACGCGCAAGCCTTCATTACTGTTATGCGAAGAGTTTTTCTCGGTAATAAAGGTTTTTTTTTACCCTTAGTAATAGTTGGTGACTCACGCCTCGTTTAGAAGGTAATCTGTCACGACGAACGGTTGATCGCGCATAGTAAATAATTCGACCACGCTATAGGGTTAGGTGCCTCCAATTATGGGAGGCAGAAAATAAGCGAAACTAGTTACACCGAGAAAATTACGTCTCGGCCACGGGTCTTGAGGGGCCTTTGTAAAACTTGACCAGTTCTAGGTACTGCACCTCGATATTTCACACAATTCGTGCGATTTAATGCCGTTTCTCAGAGATGACTACAAAGCTTCGATAAAAATGTTATTGAACATCGGCGGAGGGTTCAACCCCGCCGCTAGATTGCAGGTCCACTTACTCGTCTCGTTGCGTAAAAGGAAAATGGTCGGAAGGTTGGGATGGGGTAAAAAGGTTGGGTTGGATGTGCAAATCCCTCTGGGGCTACATTGCACCTCCAATTTGATTACATTGCTGCATAATAATACCAAAGGCGACTTTTCTTAAAATGATGAAATTGTACCCCGCCCCGCAGAGTTTAAAATGCCCTCGAGTTATTACTTTCAATTAATATCCTTGGCTGAGAAGATAATGTAACCTCATGATCGTAGTAAAGAGGAACATCATGTCATGTCCCGGAAAAGAAGTGTACCTATTTTCAGGTTAAAAATCAAAATTAGTGGAGAAAATCCAAAATAAATTAAAACGGAGGGAGAAGGGGGAAGACGACTGACGTCCATCTAATCGCCTGGCCTTCGATTGGACGTATTTAAATCAAAACGAACCATATTCATTATGACAAGAGACCTGAGATCCATCAGAATACATGCATGACAAGGTTCATATCACGATGCATGGGGTTCCTTTGGATTTAAATGCGTCCAATTCATGGATGACACGTTTCAACTCTTGAGTGCGCGATCTCAAATTACGTTTATTCTTTACGGAAGAATTTTCGTGAGCCCGTTCAGAGTTTCATCGTCACGTATTTATCAGACGCGAATTCTATCCGTATCTCGAACCGTGCTTGCTGTGCAGCATCGAGAAAAGCGATGACAAAATCGCGGCTGAAATCGCCGTAGAAGTCCTTGGTCTCAATTGGAACCATTTTGACGGGCATTGGAAAAATATGACGAAAAACAAAAAGAAAGAAAAAACATGGAGATTGGCAAGTGGCGATAAACAGAGGATTTTTTTCGTTTTTCATTTTCTATTCCTTGGCCTCTAACCATGTTGTCAATGCTTCGAGCATTGAAATAGTTTTATTGAATACACACTTTCATGATCTAAAATGTTAGACTAGAGATTCATTGGTAAATTACAACCAATTCACGATATGTTCTACATACCAACATCATAAAAAATAGGTGTAAAGCAAAGAGATTCTTCCCAGTGTCTTGACTTTACTCCCAAATTTTAAGATTTACGAAGACGGCATACTTAATTTTATGAGCCTGCCACATTTGTAGAGGAATCATTGAGTACTTTAATTACAGAGAGAGAAATTTTCCGAGGAGAAAAGATGTATCAGTGCAGAGATAATGATTGCAGTAACTTTTCAGGAATCACTAGGGGGTCCGTCTTAGATTTGTATCACTACCATTCTAATGAGAACGATCGGAAAAGTTCTGCACTTCAAGAAAAAGTAATTGAGATTACAATTGTATGATCATGAGAAGAGAATGGAAAATTTTGGACTACACTTCCCGACAAGGAACTACTATTTTAGGCTGTTCTCGTATCCACGTGAAGCGGTATCAATACGATTCCAGTCTTTCTCCACAACAAGAAATTAATTTAGGTAAAATAATTTTCTGTTTAAAATTTCCTCAAGTTCCATTATCCTCTTAGACACTGGAGTCATCAGAAAATATCCCATATTAATTCCTCTGTGCCCTTTAGTTGACAGAGAATCTAACCTTAATGACAAAATAACGCGATATAAACCAACTGGGATGCATTTCCGAATGTTTACTTTGCCATATAGTCCGCGGACCGTAAAACAATAGGAGAATATTCGAGGTTGGGTTCGAACCCAACATGCAACTATTTGAACTCCGCGATGGGCCGGGTTGCATACGTTCGATTTTGCAGGCGAAATAAGAGATCTGCCCTCAGTCTTCTCGATAAGACACAGGTGCAATTATTGGTGTTATCTTCTGGCGTGATGCATATTTCGGTCAACTATGAATTGGACGCTCCTGGTGCGCAGATTTGAAACGCTATACGAACAAAACTGAGATGCTTTTTGACAAACTAACACGACAGTTGAATAATGCACCGAATTTTTCTCTAAACGTAGGGGAAATTTCCTTAAATTCGATGTATATTATGGGCATTCGTCTGATTGTTTATAACACGGTTCCTTCAGCCTCAGACGTGAACCACGCGTAACAAACGGAAGGGTAAACAAGGCGTCTAGTTTTTTTTTTTCATTTTGGGAAATCCTGATTTTTAACCGCTAAATCCTGATTTCATAATTTTTCCAAATACTGATTCTTAGCGGAGAAAAAGTAATATGATGTAACTTCAGAGGAATAGCTCGATAAGAAAATCCGATTGAAAGGCCAACTTTTCTAAAATCCCGATTTTATGACCGATTTTTCCCCAAATCCTGATGAAATCGAGATTAAATTCTGATTGACCTCAAGTCCTAAGAGAGTCGGGAAAATCCTGATCCTAGACACCCTGGTAAAGGGGAAATAAATCGAACTTTTCCTAGGTAAGCATGAAAATTTGACCTCTGCTACACGATTTGCAAGCAGCAATTACTTAGATGATCCGAGTGAACGCTCCTCTATGATTTGCGCTAGTTTAAAATTCTCAACGATCCAAAAAATCGAGAAAACTGAAAACACACCGTTCACAATTACTTGGCCTTCGTGCGGGGCAACGGACTCGCAAGTCAAAACACTCGAAATGAAGAGTTGGTTGAACTTACATCATAATTCGAGAATAAGCGCCTCCGCTGTGTTGATAAATCCATTTTAGCAGAGAGCAGCATCGCCGATGTATTCTTCAAACACTCAAAACACCGCCGTCATGGGCAAGACACACTTCATTCCAGGGCGCAGAAAAATCTAACACAACACTCCCAACCTTCACATTTAGAGACGAACAATTCAAATTTCAAAGATGGGAAATCCGGCGCTAACAAAAAATCACAAAACCGCAGCTCGCAACCTCATCACATCACCGTTTCGAGCCTGGGTGAAAACGATTCGAGTTTCGGGAACGCATCGGGGAACACACTTCAACAGACGAGCAATTCCGACACTTTATTCCGCGGGCACGGGGCACAGAGAATAACTAAACAGGAACGTGCGTAAAAATAGGAAAGCGTAAACAAACGACGATGGCGGCGGTACGTGTGCTCACTACAGACGCCGCATTGTTACTGAATGTGCGAGTGGAAGTGGAAGGCGAGTTTCGAAACTAGCTGTCTGCGCTGAGTCTGAACTCGGCGGCCGCGGCGCAGAGTAACGGCGGTCGGGGAAGGGGGAGATCCCGCAGGAACCGGGGGAGATCTCGAGATACATGCGATCGGTGGCGCTAGGGTCGCGCGGTGGCGTTTCGCCACATCACTGCCCCGCGGTGAGGCTTATACGTGCCGCTCTCGCCGCCGAGCTTGAGCCACGCGTTCTTATCTTCTGATAGTACGTCAGTCAAAAGCGCCCTTCGTTGTATTTAACTTTTTTGCGCCGAGAAAAAGTTCCCCGGAATTCAGGCCGACGGGTTTCGGTGGGCGAGACCCAGGTAACTGCTCGACCCCCCGCCCGAAAGTTTCGGGATCCATTCGGGAAATGTTTATGCCCTTCTTCACCGCCCCTTTCATCCCTTACGGCTTCGACCAAAAACGATTCGTTTTAGTAACTAATCCTCCTTGCACGCAGGTTCTTATTTTGAATTTTTAACATTCGCCTTTTGACTAGACTACGTGCAGCGTGGATATCCCTGAGGCACGAAGAGGTGCATCAAGGCGTTTGGTCTGTCAGCTGGTGATTGAATATGATACACTTTGATCCTCGGAGAGGACTTTCGAAGCGCCTTCAATTTCGTATGCATGCAGCGCGGATATCCCTCGAGCACGAATAGTTGCATCAAGGCCTTATTCGCGCTGCGTCCGTCAGCTGGTGACTGAATATGATACACGATGATCCTCGGAGAGGACTTCCGTAACGCCTTCAATTTTGTATGTATGCAGCGCGGATATCCCTCGAGCACGAATAGTTGCATCAAGGCGTTAGTTAAATTGCGTCGCGTCTGTCAGCTGGTGATTGAATATGATACACGTTGCTCCTCGGAGAGGACATTCGCAGCGCCTTCAATATCGTATGTATGCAGCGCGGACATCCCTCGAGCACGAATAGTTGCATCAAGGCGCCGCGTTGGGTCTGTCAGCTCTAGACTGAAATTAGTACACGTTGCTTTGAGAGAAGGCATTCAAACCGTCTGAAATTTTGTGAGTATGCAGCGCGCATATCCCTTGAGCACGATTAGTTGTATCAACGTCGCATCCGTCAGCTGGTGGCTGGTTATAACCTTGAACGATTAGAATGAACTTCGGTGTATACTGGACATTGAACTTCTAAAGTTTTTGGTCATAACAACCGGAGTTAGGTTTCCGCGACCAAAAGCTTTAGTTCCTCGAACCGAGGAAGTTCGGTATTCATCATAAATCATCTGTAATCGAAATTTTGTACTCATTACAGATTACCATAATGTGCCTGGTGCAAACTTCAGCGAGAGCAAAAAGAAAAGTTTTTTCTGACAAAAAATCGCTTAAAAATCACGATGATGGATATTGCGTAGCATCCTGGTGCGTAAGGGTTGGATGGAACGACTCGACTCCTCCTACGAAAAGTTGACCTCTGTCGTGGTATCGTTTTAAAGCGGGAGGCTTAAAAAAGCGCATATTTCTTCCGCAGATTGTGAAGTTAGGAGTGTATTTCAGACATTTCCGGAGCGCTCATCGTGATTTTTAAGCCATTTTCTGTCAGTGGTAACTTTTCTGTTTGCTCCAACTAAAATTTGCAACAGACCCATTCCAAGCAACTAGATTTAGTGCATTCCTCCTCTCATGTTAGTCATGAATAGCCCGACGTAAGACCTCGCACTGCGCCTAACTTCCTTGTCATCCAAGTTCGAGCGATATCGATTTGAAACATAATGAACGACTCTCGATACGCGCCGCAGAGAACTCGCTCTAAAACTCCGCAGTCACAGTCGAGCGATTGAAAATGAGCATGGCGTCTTGTGACAACGTTGTTGCGTTTACGAGCGGCGCAAAACGCATTCGCAGTGACTCACCTCGTAGGAAAATAGTCCGGCTGCGAACGCCAACTAGGAGAGACCACAACAGCGCGACCAATCGCTGATTTGCGAAGGACTGCGGACAACAGCGTCGCCAAGTTTGAAAAACTGAGGGAAATATCTCCGATCAGAACTCGAAAAGCACGATGAGACAGGGGACACGTTGCTGTTACAGGGTGTCTGGTTTTTCTCATTTAGGGAAATCCTGATTTTTCCGAATTTTTGACTGCTAAATCCTGATTTCATAATTTTAACAAATCCTGATCAAATCCTGATTATTTGTGGAGAAAAATTAAAATTTCTGCATAAGCGTATGCGAGAGCAGTCCGATCGGACGGCCGACTTTTCTCAAATCCTGATTTTACGACGGATTTTTCCTCAAGTCCTGATGAAACTGGCATTGACCTCAAATCCTGATCGAATTGGGAAAATCCTGATGCTAGACACCCTGTGTTACGTGATTTCGTGAAATTGCTGGGAAATTATTCGTCGCTGACTGTGAGACGTTCCTCTGACGAGAGAAACTAATGCGTATACACTTACACACTGAAAAAAAAACACATTGTATCTAGAGTCCAGACTCTTGAAAACATTGACAAGAAAAAGGACTCTTGATTCAATCCTGAAATCAAAAGGAAATACGCTCAAATTAAGAGGCTTGGTTCTTGATTTAAGTTTAAATCTGATTGAATCAAGAGTATTTTTTCTTGTCGATGTTTTTAAGAGTCTGGACGCTGGATCCAATGTGTTTTTTTTTCAAGTGCATATGCACTGAGAACGAAACCTTGGCGGATCGTCCGATTTTTCCGGTAGGTAGGAATAATTACATCCATTGTACAAAATTATACGGATTCGTTTGTGGTTTGATTCTTGTTGAAGTTCGACCTTTCATGCGACAAAAAATTGAGAAAGACCCCGCAATATAGTGTATTTTCAGAAGTAAATACACTATTTTTCATTTCCGCGACTTTCACGACTTCCTCCTTGCACTTACAGTGGACCAAAGCTGACGGCTTAAGAACCCTGATCCCCTACAGGTTGAAGCGTGGATAGGATTTATTCTACGCTCGGAATAGGGTTTCAAGTTCTTTACAAGACCGCCAAATGGCTCCGTTTGACAACACAGCCACGCTTTAAAGCATGACTGACTGGAAGCGACGCTTGTTCGATGCATGTTCGTAACCTTCTTAAATATTAATTTTTGCCGAATCGCCACGGTCCCACCCGGGAGGAGCGGGGAGGGGGGAGGGTCGTATTTCAAAATGCTCTCTTTTGTGCGCGAGCGACTCGAAAGACGCTCCGCGCTCTCGATAATCGGCATGAATATGGAGTTATTGAAAAGAAAATTACCAAACGATGATCTCTCTCTCTCTCTCTCTCTCTCTCAATTCTCTTTTAACTTTTCCCTGCAAAGCCTTTCTGCGTTGTCAGACGAGCTTCGCGGTGTTTCCATGCAGGTATGCAAGTCCAATTTCTTCGATGTAATTTTAGAATGCATGCCCTGAGCCTATGTCCGTGAAGTAAGCACCCCGACTTTTAAAATTTAAAATTTTCTCTTTTGCTCATCATTGCTCATCATTTGCTCGCCTCGAAAATCGCCTTCATTTTTGAATCGCAACTGCTGAGAGCGAAATGACGAGAACTTAAGTTTAGAGCACAAGCTGTGCCAAGTAATAAAAACAGACCTCTTCAATGGATGCTGAAGATCAGTACACGCAAGAAGCATGTTCTGTCGCAGTCTAAAAGCGAGTAAACTTATTTGACGTGGACTCTAGCATTATTCAAACGCTCAGCTTAGAAGAAACCGACTGAACGAGGCCAAGATGCTACGAGCAACTATTACTACTCCGAAGCCACTCACATTGCCTATCGAGATATTGAAGGCGAACTGATCCCCACGAGTGAGAAACATTAAGCCGCTAATGAAGAAACGGAGTGATGGTGGCCGTTTGGTATTTTTTTTTTTTTTTTTTGGGGGGGGGGGGGGTGAGTCAGGTGGATCAGAAAAAGAATGAACCACCATTCATTGAGGTTTACTGTTTAAATGAAGAAAAAGCCTCAACGCAGGAATTGATTCGATTACAGTGCTGTTGTTATAATTTAGATGCAAACGGCATTCCAGCAAAACCAGATTTCCTTACCAACCAGGCCACGGTGGCTGATTTGAGGATCTTGAGAACTCATTAGGCCTTGTTAACATACCCCCACGTTCGAACTACCTTCTGGGTGGGAAGTAAGCCCGAGTTATGCTTTTACTCGGCAGGGGAAAAAAACTGATCCCAAAGTCCAGCTGATGTGTTGCAAACGAGCCAATCAGGACAATCTAGATCACAGCATCTTGACCAATGCCGCATGATTTCTTGGTGTCCGCGCCCATTAGGTCCAAATTCTGGCAGGTCGAACAACACTCTAAACTCGCGGGACGCTGGCGGCAGATACGCTGTTCTTGGACTGACCACCGGAGTCGTTCAATTAACTTCATTGGCATTCGTCGCGGTAATCGGTCCTTCAATCAAGTTCCTCTGTCGTCGAAGATTTTTCTCCCCGGTCGATCGGAATATCTCCCCAGCATTTC
>NW_027311854.1:0-18988 GCF_918797505.1 Bemisia tabaci
AGTGTCTCATTTGGTAAGATGTCTATTACTACTTCATCTTTGATGTCTTGGGTCGTAAAAATAAGATCGATAACTGATTCGCCGTTGTAATTAGAGAATGTTGGAATAAATTTATCTCCATCGTTATGGCAGTATAAATCGTTACTGAGAAACCATTCTTCTACCATTTTGCCTCTGAAGTTAGTTGTCTTATCTCCCCATAGAGTCGATCTACTATTAAAGTCACCTGTGATGATTACTTTTTTCTTAGATTTTTGTATTATCATTTCTAGTTTCAGAAGAGAGATTTCCAGTTCGTGGTGAGTATCGTTAGGATTGAGATAGCAGCATATGATGAGATAATTATTCCAGTTAAAATGTACAAAATTTGTTTCACTTTTCCATCCATCTGTGGCTCCTACTAGGTTTTGATTAGTTTTAATCGCTACTTTATTATCTGTCGATTCAAAATAGTTGTCTCTTTTACTCTTAAAGGCATTAGGTTCGGTGATTAGGATTATACCTGCGTTTTTGTGGGATGCGATATTATTAATGATATCTACTGATATGATACGTTTTTTCGCGTTGCAGAGTATAGCTCTAAATCCTCGGTCCTTTTTATTGGAGTTGGTTGGGAGGTCTGTTATCTTGTTAGAGTTCAAATTTTTGTTTTTGACATGGAATTTAATTCTTTTCGGTGATTGTGTGGGTTTATTGTCTTGAATCGGTAAATTGTGGTTGGAGAGACGATTTGTTTCATTCTTGAGGTAATAATGACTCATTTTAGGTTTTTTTATGGCTTTTCTCAATTGCTTATCAGTGAAATAAGATTCTTCCGAGGAGGTATCAGCATTATCCTGAAGTAGGCCAAAATTTTGGCTAAGCGTTCGACTCTCCATTATTTTTTCCTAAGTCTATCCCTCCTTTAGACTCATTATTCCCCCATTTGTATCTGTTGGTTCTTTTTTCTATTTCGGATACTATACATGGGCATTTGTAGTATGTGCAAGAGTGATTAGTATCTTTCTTCTTTTCCTTAGTGCAATTTACGCATTTAAAATCGTTCTCACAGTCTGATGATTTGTGAGATTTAAGTCCGCATTTGAAACAGATGGGCTCTGTTTCAGATAATGGACAAAAGCGGGATTGATGATCTAGTGCGGCACAAATATTACAGGGGAGAACTAGTATCGTTGGGATGATTTTACAGACTGATGAGCCCATGTATATTTTTTCGGTGTTTTCTAGTGCATTAGCTAGATCTGGTAGTGCGTTGAAGTAGATTTGTTGTAGTGTATCCTTACTGAATCTGCCTTTCTTTTTGTGGGATGTGATAAAGCGGAAATTTTCATTTAGTTTTTCATCGTTCCATCCTAAATTAATTAAGTTTTTGGAGACTAGTTGTTTCTTTATAGATTAAGAACATAAGCAATTGCGTTTGAAGGAAGAATTCAAAATGATAGGTAATTTACTCACTATCTAAAGGAATGGTAGATGCACTAAGTGATCTGTATTTGTGCATTGTCTTTTGTAATGGAGATGGAGGTAAGAAACATACTTTTCCAGCGCGGCTACTTGACATTCATTTGCTAGGAGACATTTTCTCTTATCACAGCCACCAAGGTACTTCGTGAATGTTTTTTCTTTTCATGAGGGTCATCAGTAGTTATTACAAAGCAGCACTCAGTTGAAATTTGAACTGTATTAGAAAATTTATTTTTGGCATAAGTGTCAGAAAGTAGAAAAGGAACATAGAAGAAATTAGTTTGGGAGTATCATTTGTACGGTACAGTTGGCCCTAAGCAACATTAAAAGAAGTAGGTAGATACTTCGAAATATACATATAACATCATTATTGCATTGAGCGGCAAGACAGTTAAAGCAGACAAACTAATCGCAAGTACAAATCTTATCAGTAATTAAGTACAATATACAATTTCAACGATAATTCAGGAAAAGGGGAAAAAATTAAAAGAACAAGAGTATGTATATAGCTACTTTTCTTACAATATTCATGTTCCTCTGAATAGAAGTAGGATACATTACATTTGCATCACATTAGAAGAATTTAAACAAAGTACACATACTATGTGTGCAGAAATCAATGACAGTCTTGCAACTTCATCCGTGGAAATGCAGACTATCATGATTAATGCAAAGTTAATGACACTTTTTGAAAAGGATGAAATCATTTTTGTCGGAACCCTTTTGGTCTCGTTCCATTAATATTAAGAGTTTATAAAAGTAATTAGTAAACATTGTTTTCTCTACAAAATTATTCTATTAATGCATTTGTGACAATTCTATCTTGGCACAAAAGCTTAGAGAAATAGTAATTGCATCATTGGTATTTCAATTCATTGCATAACTGAATAAATGGATTTTTATAATACATTGAAAGAGAAGTTAAGAAAATGAGCATTATGCAAACATTGTTAAGGTAAAACATCGCTAGTGGAAGCTCATTCCACTCTGCCAGGAAAATTACTTTTTCAAGAAGTAAGTGACCTGCATCTCCTAAAATGGAAACAGTACCACAAAATCAGTATTCTTATACTCTAAATATTTAGGCATTAACTCATACATACATTCTTGTTATTGAGATCAAATGGAAATATAATGAAGTAGAAAAGAAGTCTCTCACAATGAAAGGAAGCAGAAAAAAATATTTACATAAGACAATACACCAACATTAAATCCTCGGCCTTACTGGGGAAGTCTTTCATACTTAAAATTCATTGAAATGAACTGAAAGAAAAGCTCTCTCTTCAATGGACTCCTCAGTGGGAACAATAGTAAAACTTGCTGATATTTTTGGAGCATCTATTATTAATTCTTTGTTTATTTTAAATTATTTGAATAGATAAGCCTCCTCAAAGTCGTTACCTGAGAAACCTTGTACCTTCTTGTACTTGACAAATCAGACCTCAATGATCTAACTTTTTTCCTTCATTTCGTCCTTGCTAGATGGCTCTGGTTGGCTCTTTTCCGAGGTTGTTTTGGAGGTGCTTGTGTCCTGGTAACCTTTCTCCTCTTTGCTCCTGCTTTCGCTGATGGCTGAATGGCGCTTTTTTTCTTTTGTGAGCCTCCAACTTGTTTGGCTAAAGTTTTAGCATTCCCACTCTTGCTGCTAGTAGGGTGAAAATGGGGATTTTAGCGCAGTAAATTATCCAACAGCGTTGCATGATTGTGCAGAAAAATAGGAATTAAATTACAGCGTTGTATAGGGATTATTGTTCAATATGGCAACGCTGTAAAAAGAAAGTATTGCATGTTGCCCCTTCAATATGCGGGTTATGCAATCTTGTATGAATGCCCCTTCATTTTTCGGGTTATGCAATGGTGTATTTTTCAAGATGGCGCAGCAGCGTTGCATGATTGTGCAGAAAAATAGGAATTAAATTACAGCGTTGTATAGGGATTATTGTTCAATATGGCAACGCTGTAAAAAGAAAGTATTGCATGTTGCCCCTTCAATATGCGGGTTATGCAATCGTGTATGAATGCCCCTTCATTTTTCGGGTTATGCAATGGTGTATTTTTCAAGATGGCGCAGCAGCGTTGCCGAACGGGGCACGTAAATAAATGATTTATTTATTGGTGAAATTTTGCAACATTGCATTTTACAGTGTTGCCAGATGGGACAAGAAATTAGTTGATTTTTCCGTACAGTGTTGCCAGATTGTGCAAAAAAATTCGGATTTTCGGACTTGTAAAATTTTTCAGTTTCGAGAGACCGTATCTTACCATATGTGTCGGTATCAGATACTGAAGATTAGGGTCTGATTCGGGAAATTAAAAAATTTTCGGAAAATTACCCTCCTCCGATCCGTAGCGGACCGATGTGATTCTTTTACACTATCGAAGATCGGAAAACTGTACTGACCGAATTTCGATACGACTTTTAGTTTTCGAGATTTCGGACTTGTAAAATTTTCGGCTTCGAAAGACCGTATCTTACAGTATGGGCCTGGTATCGGAGACTGTAGATTAGGGTCTGATTTGGTAATTGGATTTTCGGACTTGTAAAAATTTTCGATTTCGAAAGACCATATCCTACAGTATGGACCTGGTATCGGATACTGGAGAGTAGGGTCTGATTCCGGGAATTGGATTTTCGGACTTGTAAAAATTTTCGATTTCGAAAGACCATATCCTACAGTATGGACCTGGTATTGGATACTGGAGTGTAGGGTCTGATTCCGGAAATTGGAATTCCGGACTTGTAAAAATTTTCGATTTCGAAAGACCATATCCTACAGTATGGACCTGGTATCGGATACTGGAGAGTAGGACTGATTCCGGAAATTGGATTTTCGGACTTGTAAAAATTTTCGATTTCGAAAGACCATATCCTACAGTATGGACCTGGTATCGGATACTGGAGATTAGGGTCTGATTCGGGAAATTAAAAAATTTTCGGAAAATTACCCTCCTCCGATCCGTAGCGGACCGATGTGATTCTTTTACACTATCGAAGATCGGAAAACTGTACATACCGAATTTTGATACGACTTTTAGTTTTCGAGATTTCGGACTTGTAAAATTTTGACGGCATCCACAATAGACCATATCCTACAGTATGGACCTGGTATCGGATACTGGAGAGTAGGGTCTGATTCCGGGAATTGGATTTTCGGACTTGTAAAAATTTTCGATTTTGAAAGTCCATATCCTACAGTATGGACCTGGTATCGGATACTGGAGAGTAGGGTCTGATTCGGGAAATTAAAAAAATTTCGGAAAATGACCCTCCTCCGATCCGTCCCGGACCGATGCGATTCTTTTCCATTATCGAAGATCGGAAAACTGTACATACCGAATTTTGATACGACTTTTAGTTTTCGAGAAAATCCAACTTTCACCTAAGTCGCATGCGTATCTTATATGTATATACGAGTTTTTACGCTTGCTCGAATAAATGGGTTGGTAGTTCACTCTTGACAGGTTGTATGTCCGATGGTAAAAACCACATCTATGATACATACCTATCTTATGTGTATACGCGGTTTTGTTCCTTACATTGTTTTCAGATTGTGCAAAATATTCGGATTTTCGGACTTGTAAAATTTTTGGGATCAATACACCATATCCTCCAGTATGGGTCTGGTATCGGAGACTGGTGAGTGTGCGCTTGGTGATTTGTATCCGAACCTTGTGTTTTGGAATAAGCAACTGGGATTGTATATTGCAATTTCAGTTTGATGGATCGAAAACCTGTAAAATTTTTGTAATCAATAGACCACAGCCTCCAGGATGGGACTGGTATCGGTGACTGGAGAGGAGGGTCTGATTCGGGATATTAAAACATTATCTAAGTCCTACGCTGGAAATATTTTCGGAAAATTACCCTCCTCCGATCCGTAGCGGACCGATGCGATTCTTTTACACTGTGGAAGATCGGAAAACTGTACAGACCGAATTTTGATACGACTTTTAGTTTTCGCGAAAATCCAACTTTCACCTAAGTCGCATGTGTATCTTATATGTATATACGAGTTTTTTCATGCTTGTTTGAATAAATGGATTCTTGACTTTTAGTATTGATCGGTTATATGTCTGATGGTAAAAACACATCTATGATATATACCTATCTTATGTGTTTACGCGGTTTTCTTCGTGGCCTTCATAGATTGCGGTCCTCGCTCCGTCCCGAGTTCAAAATTCAACGTGAAATAGCTGTCTGTTCGTGGATCGCACAACGATGTGACGACTGGCTCTTAGTTTCTACGGATCAAGGGTATCAGAAAAAACTTAAAAATTGCGGGCAGCCCCCCTCGCGAACCGGATTGTTTAGGAAACTTCAGCACAAGCCTACGGGTCCTCACTCTATACATCCCGAAATCAATGTTCAACGTGAAATATCCGTTGGTTCATGGGTCGCAGAATAATCTGAGGACTCTAATTCACTTGTATGGATCAAGGGTGTCAGAAAAACTTAAAATTTCATTGCGGGTTCTTACCCAGCGGTCGTGATGCTTTAACTCCGTTTCCGTGCTGCGGTCCTCGATGGATGTGTCACGAGATGATCAATATTCAACGTGAAATATCTGTTGGTTCGTGGATAATCTTAACGTGAAATATCTGTTGGTTCGTGGATAATCTTATGAATCTTATTCAGTTGTATGGAGTAAGCGGTATACTCGATGACTTCGATTATTTACCACAATTTCATATGAGAATGTCCATGGTTGATGATTTCGATACTATACCACAGATAGAAACGTAACATATCAATAATGGATGGTATTTGCTTAATATGTCGAAAACGGTGCGTCCTAGACGATTTTTGACGAAAACAATCCACTACATTTCGATTATAAATTCAATGAGAGCACTAGGAAGCCTCTAAAACAGTTAGGAAGCCCAAAATCAATCAATCAATAATTATCTTATTGGAATCCACCGTATTGCTTTCAGGGACGTGTCGTAACCCGCGATCTAACATTTAAGGTAGGGTAAAAGATCGATATTCAGGTCCAAATTACTTCACACTCGATTATTTTACCATAGTTTTAAATATAGTACCTATATAGTGAGAGTATAGATAAATGTGAAACTCCGAGAATCCATCAGGCCTTCACCGATGCCTCCGCGAATAAAGTCAGGGCCAGAAATACAACCAACCTATGAATTTCAATTACACAGAACAATTTTTACTAATACAATTGTTACGAACCATCGTTTATCAAGCACGTATTTGACTTAGTTTTTGCATAAATTTACTCATTTACTGCGGAAGAACGCTCATTTATGTACATTCTGAGCCATATTGGTTAGAATTTGAATCTACAGACTGGCAGTGAAATTTTGGGCGTTAGAAGTTGGTTAGAAGGGTGCGGCTGCACTTTTGGGTCCAAAACCCTAAGCGATCTGTCCATACTCTCGCTATAAAGGTACTCTAGTTTTAAATAGGAATACATCAGTATTCAATTATTTTGATAGTTTTTTAATAGGAAAACAGCGATGGTCAATTATTCCGATTCTTCACCGTAACATCAAATGGAAAAATCTAATCAGTTGATGATTGCGAATATTTACCGTGATGGACCACCAGACGAGTTTCTTAACCAAAATTTCACGTAAACCATGATGCGCTCACCGAAAATTACCGAAATATGATTCTTGAGATGTAAATTCAAACTACCGCTCATGAAAGCTCGCAATGCTCCGCGTGATTCACATCACACGCTAAACGTTATCACGATAGTTTCTGCGATATAAAAATCTTGACACTTTGGATCAGCTATAGCAAATTGTTTACAGTTTGAACAACACATGATGGGAAATGAATACTTATTGCTCGATTGAGAAGCTTGCTGAAAGCGTTGTAGTGCTCGATTTGATGGTCGTAGAGCTTTGAGCAGTTCAAATTCCCCGTAACCAATATGTGAAATGAAAACGTTAATATCTTCGTTAGGAGTTGGTTTCAGTAATTTAGTTGCGTGAATCGAGTTCTCCGTGAAGCTCTGGTTAAGAAACACGTATCAGAATGCTTAAATTCGCACCTTATCTAGTGGTCCATTTTAAATGGGAATGTAACAATACTCGATGATTTCGATTACTTACCACAACTTCACATGAGAATGTTAATGGTCGATGATTTCGATAGAAATAAAGGTAAAATATCAATAATCGATGGATTTTGCTCGATATCTGGAAAATGATGCGTCCTACACGATTTCTGACGGCAACACACCCGCTACTTTTCAAATATGAATGCAATGAGACCACCGGAAGCCTCCAAAAAATTTATCAAACCTAAAAGATGTTGAATTTCATTGCGGGAACCCCCCAGTTGCGAACAACGGTATTGAAAAAGCTCCAGTAGGTTCATTGCTTTACGGTCCCCGTCAAAATCAGAACTGAGAACTCAAAAGGGAACTGATGCATTTGATTATGAGTCAAAATCAGAACTTCATAAAGAACTTGAGATAAAGGTGACCGCAGAAGAGGATCATAACTCTAGTAAAGATAAAAAGGGTGATGCGAAGATCCATATAGAGATGGATAAAAAACCATGTTTTGAAGCCCCAAAATCGTGAGAATGATTTTTTTTTGGGTCAAGGAGTGATGTAAATGAACTTGATGAGTTTATTTTAAATGTACAATCCATTGACTGTGATGTACCCAAAACTTTTAATGAAGTTGAGAATAGAGCTGATAAAATTCAATGGCAGCAGGTCATTAAAGAGGAGCTTGACTTTCTCACATTCAACAATACTTGGAGTCTTGTACCAAAGCCTGAGGATAAAAATATTGTTGATTGTAAATGGATTTTTACAATTAAGAAGGATGAATTTGGGAAACCTAAAAAACATAAAGCGCGGGGTTAGTTGCTCGTGGCTTCAGTCAAAAAATAAGCTAAAGACTATGATGAAACTTTGACTCCTCTCGCTCGAATAGAATTCTGGTGGCTTTTACCAACCAATTTGATTTGCTAATTCACCAAACGGATGTAAAACAGCTTTTCTGAATGGAAAATTGAGAGAGAGGAAATTTATATGAGAATTGGGAACTGTACGAGGTCTGTCCGGAAAATATCGGTTGTTCACGTAGGCTGGAGTCGAAAATTAATTTTTTTTTGAATTCTCATAGTACTGTCACCTGATGGAAGCAACCTCATGGTTCCTCATATGAAAATTAAGTTATCTGGTAGCTTGGTGAGTTGCAAAAAGACTCATAAAAGGTCCTGACTACTTGCACAGCATGGTGTACATAATGATATGCACAAGACAGCTGATTTGTGCGCTGCAATAAGTATTTTATGCAAATATACAAGCAAGAACATTAAGATCTTGTGGCAGTACTTGAAAAGGGTATTACGATACCTATAAGGCTCAAAGAATTTGAAATTGACCTATACAAAGAAACTAATATTTACTGATATCTTGAGTGGTCACTGTGATTCTGATTGGGCAACAGATGAAAACGATAGAAAGAGCACGACAGGGGTCCTTATTTCAATTATTTGAAAACTGTACCATTTGTTGGAATACCAAAAGCAAAACTCTGTGGCTACCTCATCCACTGAATCAGAGTATATGGCGCTTTTTGAAGCTGTCAAGGAAGCTCTTTGATTGAAATCGTTTCTGAGTAGTATTAATATGACTGCAATAACTCCCATTTTAATTTATGAAGACAACACCGGTTACATAAGTATTGCAAAGAATCCAAGTAGTCACAAAAGATCAAAACACATGCATGTAAAGTATAATTTTTCTAGAGAACCGGTAGAAAAAGGGCTAAAAAATGTGAAATATGTTCCAACAGGTGATCAGCTAGCCGATTTACTGACCAAACCGTTATCCACCATAAAATTCAAGAAATTAAGACCAGGGCCGGATCTTCAAAATTAGCGAAATTAGAAATTAGCAAGTCAAAATGCAAGTGGACTCGTCAAAAAATCCAAGTGGACTCGTCAAAATAAGTCTCCTTTGAATATATCCTTCAGCGCTCTCTAAGTGTTTTCTTTGCTCTCCTCTATCGAGTTGAAACGTAAGCTAAGGAAACAGACAAAAGTCGCAGGGAAGATCAAAACACATAGATGTAAAGTATCATTTTCTAGAGAACAGGTAGAAAAAACTGCTAATAAATGTGAAATATGTTCCAACAGGTGGTCAGCTAGCCGATTTACTGACCAAACCGTTATCCACCATAAAATTCAAGAAATTAAGACCAGAGCTGGGTCTTCAAAATTAGTAAAATTAGAAATTAGCAAGTCAAAATTCAAGTGGACTCGTCAAAATAACTCTCCTTTGAATATATCCTTCAGCGCTCTCTAAGTGTTTACTTTGTTCTCCTCTATCGAGTTGAAACGTAAGCTAAGGAAACAGACAAAAGTCGCAGGGAGCTAAATCTGGACTTTAGGAGGATGCGGTATGTAGGATGCTGTGCTTCGCTAAAACTGTGCCGGCGAGGTATCATTTTTCTAGACAACAGGTAGAAAAAGGGCTAATAAATGTGAAATATGTTCCAACAGGTGATCAGCTAGCCGATTTACTGACAAAACCGTTGTCCACCATAAAATTAAAGAATTTAAGACCAGGGCCGGATCTTCAAAATTAGCAAAATTAGAAATTAGCAAGTCAAAATTCAAGTGGACTCGTTAAAAATTCAAGTGGACTCGTCAAAATTCAATATCCTTCAACGCTCTCTAAGTTTTTTCTTTGATCTCCTCTATCGAGTTGAAACGGATCCTTTTCATCGGAAACGTAAGCTGAGGAAACAGACAAAAGTCGCATGCAGGGAGCTAAATCTGGACTTTAGGAGGATGCGGTATGTAGGATGCTGTGCTTCGTTAAAACCGCTTGCCTGCAATTATTCAGGACGTATTCACCAGACAAAGCGGCCCACAAACGTTGTAAAGTTTCCCTGGTCAATTTCTTCTATAATCGTTGTACCCCGAGGAATATATTCATGATGTCCAGGGTGCCATCCATTTTGAGGACTGTGCTTTTGTCTCAGGGTCGTATCCGTAGATCCAAGACTCATTTTTCCTCATTTGAAGGAAAAATGTATAATGAATCTTCACCCTCGGTTATTTTACGAAAAAATGAAAGGAAACGCGAGCATGGCACTTGACACGGATATTTTGATCAGTTCTTTCTAATAAAAAGGAGAATAAAGTACAGGCCATTAAAATCTCAATTAATAAAACAATTTTCGATATTTTCCGGACAGACCTCGTACAGTTCCCAATCTCTTTTCAGTATTGTTTTGAGTAGAAAAGTTTCATTGCGGGTCGCCCGAACGGGAGTGGAAGATGAACCGACAGTAAATTCCTAAGTTGGGACACTGTATTTTTCTTTTAGATTTGATATACTTCAATAGTAGGTTTGTTATAGGAAATATATATTGATTTTTTTTTTTTTTAATAGAAAGGAACAAATGAATTTTACATAGTTATTATCCATATTGAAAACGTCCGCCTCTTAGAAAACGTACGCGTTTAAAAAACGTCCGCGTTTCAGAAACGCAACCTTTAGAAATCGCAAACACGTTTAGAAAACGCAAACACGTTTAGAAAACGCAAACACGTTTAGAAAACGCAAACACGTTTAGAAAACGCAAACACGTTTAGAAAACGCAAACACTTTTAGAAAACGCAAACACGTTTGGAAAACGCAACACGTTTTAGAAAACGCAAACACGTTTACGAAACACGTTTAGAAAACGCAAACACGTTTGGAAAACGCAAACACGTTCGCAAACACGTTTAGCGCAATTTAAAACGCAAACACGTTTAGAAAACGCAAACACGTTTTGAAAACGCAAACACGTTTTAGAAAACGCAAACACGTTTGGAAAACGCAAACTTACGCAAACACGTTTAGAAAACGCAAACACGTTTAAAAACGCAAACACGTTTTGAAAACGCAAACACGTTTTAGAAACGCAAACATCGTTTTGAAAACGCAAACACGTTTAGAAAACGCAAACACGTTTAAAAAACGCAAACGTTTAGAAAACGCAAACACGTTTAAAAAACGCAAACGTTTAGAAAACGCAACTATGGAAAACGAAAACGTTTAGAAAACATCCGCGTTTGTCCGCTTCCTTTTCCAGACACGTTGTTACTCCATATCTCAAACTCAGCTCCAGAGACACTTCCGATGCGGTTGGTTCCATGTATTCACAGAAAGATTTTACCAAGTCTTTGGAATTGCAACATAAGTCGGTTCATCTTCCACTCCCGTTCGGGCGACCCGCAATGAAACTTTTCTACTCAAAACAATACTGAAAAGAGATGGGAACTGTACGAGGTCTGTCCGGAAAATATCGAAAATTGTTTTATTAATTGAGATTTTAATGGCCTGTACTTTATTCTCCTTTTATTAGAAAGAACTGATCAAAATATCCGTGTCAAGTGCCATGCTCGCGTTTCCTTTCATTTTTTTCGTAAAATAACCGAGGGTGAAGATTCATTATACATTTTTCCTTCAAATGAGGAAAAATGAGTCTTGGATCTACGGATACGACCCTGAGACAAAAGCACAGTCCTCAAAATGGATGGCACCCTGGACATCATGAATATATTCCTCGGGTACAACGATTATAGAAGAAATTGACCAGGGAAACTTTACAACGTTTGTGGGCCGCTTTGTCTGGTGAATACGTCCTGAATAATTGCAGGCAAGCGGTTTTAACGAAGCACAGCATCCTACATACCGCATCCTCCTAAAGTCCAGATTTAGCTCCCTGCATGCGACTTTTGTCTGTTTCCTCAGCTTACGTTTCCGATGAAAAGGATCCGTTTCAACTCGATAGAGGAGATCAAAGAAAAAACTTAGAGAGCGTTGAAGGATATTGAATTTGACGAGTCCACTTGAATTTTTAACGAGTCCACTTGAATTTTGACTTGCTAATTTCTAATTTTGCTAATTTTGAAGATCCGGCCCTGGTCTTAAATTCTTTAATTTTATGGTGGACAACGGTTTTGTCAGTAAATCGGCTAGCTGATCACCTGTTGGAACATATTTCACATTTATTAGCCCTTTTTCTACCTGTTGTCTAGAAAAATGATACCTCGCCGGCCACAGTTTTAGCGAAGCACAGCATCCTACATACCGCATCCTCCTAAAGTCCAGATTTAGCTCCCTGCGACTTTTGTCTGTTTCCTTAGCTTACGTTTCAACTCGATAGAGGAGAACAAAGTAAACACTTAGAGAGCGCTGAAGGATATATTCAAAGGAGAGTTATTTTGACGAGTCCACTTGAATTTTGACTTGCTAATTTCTAATTTTACTAATTTTGAAGACCCAGCTCTGGTCTTAATTTCTTGAATTTTATGGTGGATAACGGTTTGGTCAGTAAATCGGCTAGCTGACCACCTGTTGGAACATATTTCACATTTATTAGCAGTTTTTTCTACCTGTTCTCTAGAAAATGATACTTTACATCTATGTGTTTTGATCTTCCCTGCGACTTTTGTCTGTTTCCTTAGCTTACGTTTCAACTCGATAGAGGAGAGCAAAGAAAACACTTAGAGAGCGCTGAAGGATATATTCAAAGGAGACTTATTTTGACGAGTCCACTTGGATTTTTTGACGAGTCCACTTGCATTTTGACTTGCTAATTTCTAATTTTGCTAATTTTGAAGATCCGGCCCTGGTCTTAATTTCTTGAATTTTATGGTGGATAACGGTTTGGTCAGTAAATCGGCTAGCTGATCACCTGTTGGAACATATTTCACATTTTTTAGCCCTTTTTCTACCGGTTCTCTAGAAAAATTATACTTTACATGCATGTGTTTTGATCTTTTGTGACTACTTGGATTCTTTGCAATACTTATGTAACCGGTGTTGTCTTCATAAATTAAAATGGGAGTTATTGCAGTCATATTAATACTACTCAGAAACGATTTCAATCAAAGAGCTTCCTTGACAGCTTCAAAAAGCGCCATATACTCTGATTCAGTGGATGAGGTAGCCACAGAGTTTTGCTTTTGGTATTCCAACAAATGGTACAGTTTTCAAATAATTGAAATAAGGACCCTGTCGTGCTCTTTCTATCGTTTTCATCTGTTGCCCAATCAGAATCACACAGTGACCACTCAAGATATCAGTAAATATTAGTTTCTTTGTATAGGTCAATTTCAAATTCTTTGAGCCTTATAGGTATCGTAATACCCTTTTCAAGTACTGCCACAAGATCTTAATGTTCTTGCTTGTATATTTGCATAAAATACTTATTGCAGCGCACAAATCAGCTGTCTTGTGCATATCATTATGTACACCATGCTGTGCAAGTAGTCAGGACCTTTTATGAGTCTTTTTGCAACTCACCAAGCTACCAGATAACTTAATTTTCATATGAGGAACCATGAGGTTGCTTCCATCAGGTGACAGTACTATGAGAATTCAAAAAAAAATTAATTTTCGACTCCAGCCTACGTGAACAACCGATATTTTCCGGACAGACCTCGTACAGTTCCCAATTCTCATATAAATTTCCTCTCTCTCAAATTTCCATTCAGAAAAGCTGTTTTACATCCGTTTGGTGAATTAGCAAATCAAATTGGTTGGTAAAAGCCACCAGAATTCTATTCGAGCGAGAGGAGTCAAAGTTTCATCATAGTCTTTAGCTTATTTTTTGACTGAAGCCACGAGCAACTAACCCCGCGCTTTATGTTTTTAGGTTTCCCAAATTCATCCTTCTTAATTGTAAAAATCCATTTACAATCAACAATATTTTTATCCTCAGGCTTTGGTACAAGACTCCAAGTATTGTTGAATGTGAGAAAGTCAAGCTCCTCTTTAATGACCTGCTGCCATTGAATTTTATCAGCTCTATTCTCAACTTCATTAAAAGTTTTGGGTACATCACAGTCAATGGATTGTACATTTAAAATAAACTCATCAAGTTCATTTACATCACTCCTTGACCCAAAAAAAAAATCATTCTCACGATTTTGGGGCTTCAAAACATGGTTTTTTATCCATCTCTATATGGATCTTCGCATCACCCTTTTTATCTTTACTAGAGTTATGATCCTCTTCTGCGGTCACCTTTATCTCAAGTTCTTTATGAAGTTCTGATTTTGACTCATAATCAAATGCATCAGTTCCCTTTTGAGTTCTCAGTTCTGATTTTGACGGGGACCGTAAAGCAATGAACCTACTGGAGCTTTTTCAATACCGTTGTTCGCAACTGGGGGGTTCCCGCAATGAAATTCAACATCTTTTAGGTTTGATAAATTTTTTGGAGGCTTCCGGTGGTCTCATTGCATTCATATTTGAAAAGTAGCGGGTGTGTTGCCGTCAGAAATCGTGTAGGACGCATCATTTTCCAGATATCGAGCAAAATCCATCGATTATTGATATTTTACCTTTATTTCTATCGAAATCATCGACCATTAACATTCTCATGTGAAGTTGTGGTAAGTAATCGAAATCATCGAGTATTGTTACATTCCCATTTAAAATGGACCACTAGATAAGGTGCGAATTTAAGCATTCTGATACGTGTTTCTTAACCAGAGCTTCACGGAGAACTCGATTCACGCAACTAAATTACTGAAACCAACTCCTAACGAAGATATTAACGTTTTCATTTCACATATTGGTTACGGGGAATTTGAACTGCTCAAAGCTCTACGACCATCAAATCGAGCACTACAACGCTTTCAGCAAGCTTCTCAATCGAGCAATAAGTATTCATTTCCCATCATGTGTTGTTCAAACTGTAAACAATTTGCTATAGCTGATCCAAAGTGTCAAGATTTTTATATCGCAGAAACTATCGTGATAACGTTTAGCGTGTGATGTGAATCACGCGGAGCATTGCGAGCTTTCATGAGCGGTAGTTTGAATTTACATCTCAAGAATCATATTTCGGTAATTTTCGGTGAGCGCATCATGGTTTACGTGAAATTTTGGTTAAGAAACTCGTCTGGTGGTCCATCACGGTAAATATTCGCAATCATCAACTGATTAGATTTTTCCATTTGATGTTACGGTGAAGAATCGGAATAATTGACCATCGCTGTTTTCCTATTAAAAAACTATCAAAATAATTGAATACTGATGTATTCCTATTTAAAACTAGAGTACCTTTATAGCGAGAGTATGGACAGATCGCTTAGGGTTTTGGACCCAAAAGTGCAGCCGCACCCTTCTAACCAACTTCTAACGCCCAAAATTTCACTGCCAGTCTGTAGATTCAAATTCTAACCAATATGGCTCAGAATGTACATAAATGAGCGTTCTTCCGCAGTAAATGAGTAAATTTATGCAAAAACTAAGTCAAATACGTGCTTGATAAACGATGGTTCGTAACAATTGTATTAGTAAAAATTGTTCTGTGTAATTGAAATTCATAGGTTGGTTGTATTTCTGGCCCTGACTTTATTCGCGGAGGCATCGGTGAAGGCCTGATGGATTCTCGGAGTTTCACATTTATCTATACTCTCACTATATAGGTACTATATTTAAAACTATGGTAAAATAATCGAGTGTGAAGTAATTTGGACCTGAATATCGATCTTTTACCCTACCTTAAATGTTAGATCGCGGGTTACGACACGTCCCTGAAAGCAATACGGTGGATTCCAATAAGATAATTATTGATTGATTGATTTTGGGCTTCCTAACTGTTTTAGAGGCTTCCTAGTGCTCTCATTGAATTTATAATCGAAATGTAGTGGATTGTTTTCGTCAAAAATCGTCTAGGACGCACCGTTTTCGACATATTAAGCAAATACCATCCATTATTGATATGTTACGTTTCTATCTGTGGTATAGTATCGAAATCATCAACCATGGACATTCTCATATGAAATTGTGGTAAATAATCGAAGTCATCGAGTATACCGCTTACTCCATACAACTGAATAAGATTCATAAGATTATCCACGAACCAACAGATATTTCACGTTGATATCCACGAACCAACAGATATTTCACGAATATTGATCATCTCGTGACACATCCATCGAGGACCGCAGCACGGAAACGGAGTTAAAGCATCACGACCGCTGGGTAAGAACCCGCAATGAAATTTTAAGTTTTTCTGACACCCTTGATCCATACAAGTGAATTAGAGTCCTCAGATTATTCTGCGACCCATGAACCAACGGATATTTCACGTTGAACATTGATTTCGGGATGTATAGAGTGAGGACCCGTAGGCTTGTGCTGAAGTTTCCTAAACAATCCGGTTCGCGAGGGGGGCTGCCCGCAATTTTTAAGTTTTTTCTGATACCCTTGATCCGTAGAAACTAAGAGCCAGTCGTCACATCGTTGTGCGATCCACGAACAGACAGCTATTTCACGTTGAATTTGAACTCGGGACGGAGCGAGGACCGCAATCTATGAAGCCACGAAGAAAACCGCGTAAACACATAAGATAGGTATATATCATAGATGTTTTTTTACCATCAGACATATAACCGATCAATACTAAAAGTCAAGAATCCATTTATTCAAACAAGCATGAAAAAACTCGTATATACATATAAGATACACATGCGACTTAGGTGAAAGTTGGATTTTCGCGAAAACTAAAAGTCGTATCAAAATTCGGTCTGTACAGTTTTCCGATCTTCCACAGTGTAAAAGAATCGCATCGGTCCGCTACGGATCGGAGGAGGGTAATTTTCCGAAAATATTTTCCAGCGTAGGACTTAGATAATGTTTTAATATCCCGAATCAGACCCTCCTCTCCAGTCACCGATACCAGTCCCATCCTGGAGGCTGTGGTCTATTGATTACAAAAATTTTACAGGTTTTCGATCCATCAAACTGAAATTGCAATATACAATCCCAGTTGCTTATTCCAAAACACAAGGTTCGGATACAAATCACCAAGCGCACACTCACCAGTCTCCGATACCAGACCCATACTGGAGGATATGGTGTATTGATCCCAAAAATTTTACAAGTCCGAAAATCCGAATATTTTGCACAATCTGAAAACAATGTAAGGAACAAAACCGCGTATACACATAAGATAGGTATGTATCATAGATGTGGTTTTTACCATCGGACATACAACCTGTCAAGAGTGAACTACCAACCCATTTATTCGAGGCAAGCGGTAAAAACTCGTATATACATATAAGATACGCATGCGACTTAGGTGAAAGTTGGATTTTCTCGAAAACTAAAAGTCGATCAAAATTCGGGTATGTACAGTTTTTTTGCCGATCTTCGATAATGGAAAAGAATCGCATCGGTCCGGGACGGATTCGGAGGAGGTCCGATTTTCCGAAATTTTTTAATTTCCCGAATCAAACCCTACTCTCCAGTATCCGATACCAGGTCCATACTGTAGGATATGGACTTTCAAAATCGAAAATTTTTACAAGTCCGAAAATCCAATCCCCGGAATCAGACCCTACTCTCGTGCAGGCAACGACCTAAAATAAGGGATGATATTTAAATTCATTACATGTTTGATAATAAATGTGGCTTCAATAGTTTTTTGCCTGCACCTTCTGAAGTTTATTGAATCACGGCGTCATCCTTACGAATTTCTAAATAGCGCACGCATCTCGGAGCTCAGCAAGATTCGCGAGTCAAAAGTGGAGAACGAGACTGGAGAGATCGGTTTCCGTCGCGGGTTTGGGGCAACGACGCGATGCTTGAAGTATGCTTACAGGTTTGCAGGCGCTTACCGCGATCGTTTTTCGCGTCTAGTTCAAAGTCTTGAAAATTTGCCTCCGGAAGATGCTGTCCTTTCTCAGGGACCCGGTCACTGTTATGGACAACGCAACTTGGGGGTGAGGACACGTGATACAACTATTTTTACTACCAAAATAAGATAAGATTGCATATTTACAAAATGATGGAGAGAGAGAACTCTTTTCGGGCGACTCAGAGACTTTAACGCAGCGTATATAAGGTTGGAGCGAAACACGCGATACAAATACTTTGACTTCCAAGAAGATAAAATTGCGTACCTACAGAACGAAGAAAAACACGGTGTTCTAAAGCATCCTAACTTTTCGGTTCGTCAAACCCAACTTTCAATTCGCGTAGCCGAACAAACCGAAAAAATTAGTGCGACCGCGTTTAATTTTTAGAAAAATTCTACGATCGCGTTATTCTTCGGTGAAATTCCTACGGACGCACAATGTCATGTTCGTAGACTGAATCCCTGGTCCCTCAAAACCGCGGAGGCCGAAGAACTTCCTGCATCCCTAGCACTACTAGCTTAGCCACATATTACTCTTCGTCATCATCTCTCTCACACCAAATTTGAAGGACCCGGCTCCCCTCCGATGAGTCTCGTCAGGCGTTTTTTAATTAACAAACACGGATCAAAGCACTTATTCGAGAGAAGAAGAATATAAAAAGCGGCTGCATGAATTAGCCCCGATTTGGCGGTCGTCGGGCAACGCGGCGGTCCGGGGTTTTCAGGCGGCAGTCAGTGCTGCCATTGCCCGGAATAAATTCCAAAATCCGGAGCTTTTCGAATAATCGGAATTATCAGCTAATTGCGGAATTCCTTAGAAATTTGTGGTTTTTCGCCAGTTTGCGCATTTATGAGGGTGAATATTTAGGGA